>NC_057804.1:303026688-303042650 GCF_018294505.1 Triticum aestivum | reverse complement strand
CCCGTGCGTCCTCTCATCGTGTCCAGGAGCTCCGCCGCTGTCCACTCCATCGAGCAAGCCGAGCCCCGAGCGCTCGCAACGCCCGAGTCCACCGCAACGACCTCGCCCGAACCGCCGTCGCCGGAGATCCCCTTCAACGCCGTCGTCGCTCCGGTCCATCTCCGGCCGCACCAAGGGCTTCGTCGCACTCACTGTGAGCTTAGCCATCTTTCCCCCCCTCCTTTTCTTGCTCCCGAGCCGTGTAGCGACCTCCCGGAGCTCAACCGCACCCACCGCCGTGGAGCTCGTCGCCGACGTGCTCCCGGTCACCCTCCGACCACTCCACGGTGTCCATCATACTCACCATGTCCCGTAGCACCTAGCTAGCTACTCCCCGAGCCTCACCGACCCCTCTAGCGTCAAGTTCGTCTTCGGCCGAACCCCGGTGGCCGCCAAAGTCGTCGCCGGCGCCAACTCCGGCCACCCCGACCCCAACGGACTCCACCAAGAGCTGCGGCTCGTCCTCAGCTCCACTCCGGTGGTCTCCGTGACCCATTTGGTGGCCGAAACAGCCAAAACCACTTCCGCCGCCGCGTCGGGCTCGCCGGCGGCTAAACGCCGGTGCAGCCGACCCGGGTTTGACCACGGGTGGGCCCTGGTTGACTCCCCTGAGTCAATGACAGGTGGGGCCCAGCCCTGTTAATTAAACATGTTTAGTTTTATTTAAACTTTAATTAAATTAATCACCCTGACACGCGGGACCCACTGTCAGGTTTGACCTGGACATGTCCCATTGACCTGCTGACGTCACACTGACGTCAGGCCGACGCAATAATTGATTTTCTGGAATTAATCTAATATAGGAAATTCCAGAATATAGTTTAAACTTTAAAAATTCATAACTCTTATTCTGTAACTCCAAATCAGACAAATTATATATGAAAAATGATCAGAAAAATCCAATCTATCCATCTGTACTATTTTCATGCATGACTAAACAAGTTAACTTGATGTTTAATGCAGAAAAAGGAAAAACACTTTAAAGGACCATATTTGAGTTTGAAATTTGAGTCTTTGATTCAAATTGGTACAAACCCTTCTGGTCTTAGTTGCATTAGCCCAACACACTCATATTGCTATGTTTCATGCATGCATCATATTGTTGCACATTGTTTGGTGATGGTTGTGTATCGGTGTTCTTGCGGCAGGTTCTGCCTCTGAGGAGTACCGTGATTACCCTAACGAAGAACCGTATCAGTGCATCGAACGATTAGGCAAGCAACCAACCATTTGATCATATCGATACAATCCCATGTTCTCGCTCCTGCTCTCTTTTACTGCATTAAGACAACGCGTTTCAAACTGCTGTGCGCTACGGTAGTTGAACCCACTTCCTCTGCATGACCTGTCATTGCCACAGTAACTAGATGAAACCCACTAGCATGTGTAGGAGTTGATTGAGCCATATGTATGTGTTGTTCCTACCTTGCTATGCCTGCTATGCTTAGAGTCGTGTCAGGTCTGGTTCATCTGGGTGATGGGCTAGAGTGAAATGATTATGTCGGTAATGAGAGTGGTGTGGTGAACACGATTTGGTAAAGGTATCGATGAGAGGCTATGTAGGAGTACATGGTGGGTTGTTTCATTGAAGCCGACCTTAAGCACTGAGATCTGTATGTGTGATTTAAGAATCAGCTACTACCATGCATTGGGCCCGAAACCAATGGACCCTCTCGGCTTCTTATTCACCCTAGTTCTCCGTCCAGGAGTTGCAAGTAGTTTCTGGTGTTTGTAGCCTACTGGAGGCCGTGGACAGCGCTGACCGTAGGGGTGGGCTGTGATGCGGTAGGTACGTGCCCGGGTGTACCGAATACCCGTTAGGTATCTCGGGAACCCTGTTCACATCATTCGGGGCCGTATGGGAAACCTCGGCCGGACTCCCTACGGATGGAACCTGGATAGGCGATAAACCTGGACTGGAGGCTTAGGTGATTAGGTAGGTCGTGGCCGACACCCACGTTGGGCTTCCGCTTGAAGGTTGCCGAGTACATGTCGTGTAAACGACGGTAAGTGGTGAGAGCGTGTATGAAGAAGTACACCCCTGCAGGGTTATCATGAACTATTCGAATAGCCGCGTCCGCGGTAAAGGACTACTTGGTTACCTATACAGTTCATAGACAAGTAAATGGAAACTACTAAAAGCCTCAAGATAAGTGTGAGTGCCGAGGATGGCTCTTCCGTAGGAAGACGGAGGTGGAGCCTCGGTAGTGTATTGAATTGGTGAGTAGTGGACTCGTGTACGCAAAACCATTTCAAGTTGGAGTCTCGTAGGTTAGCCTAGCCAAGAGTCAAAGCTAGCTTGCTGCAACAACTCCACCAACCCTTCTTGATAATATGCATGTATGTAGGATCTGATGTAAGTCTTGCTGAGTACCTTTGTACTCATGTTGCTATAATTTACATTTTTACAGAAGACGCTGCAACCCCTTCTAATGGGTTCTACGTAGACGTTGACATCAATGAGTAGGCTAAGGCCCAGGTGGTGATCCTGAGCTTGTGAAGGACCACGTAGTATAGCTAGGCTTTCCAAGCCTCTTTTATTTTTCTAGTTGTCTGTACTCAGACAAGTTACTTCCGCTGCTCGTTTGTATGACTGTATGACTTGAATGCTGGGTCATGTGACCCATACCTTTGTGTATGTTATGTATGGCTCCCTGAGCCTTAAATAAAGTACTTGTGTCATAGAGTCATGTTGTGGTGCCTTGTTGTGTTTGCACATATCGAGCATATTGTGTGTATGATTCAAATGCTTGGTATGTGTGGGATCTGACTATCTAGTTGTTTATCCTTAGTAGCCTCTCTTACCGGGAAATGTCTCCTAGTGTTACCACTGAGCCATGGTAGCTTGCTACTGCTCTAGAACATTTAGGCTGGCCGGCATGTGTCCTTCTTCGTTCCGGTGTCTGTCCCTTCGGGGAAATGTCACGCATTGAGTACTGGAGTCCTGCTAGCCCGCTACAGCCCGGTTTACCGGAGTCCTGCTAGCCCAGTGCTACAGCCCGGACCCACTTGCTGATGACCGACACGTTCGAAGCTGGGTCATGGATGCCTGTCCCTGTAAGTCTGTGCCACTTTGGGTTTACGACTAGTCATGTCAGCCCGGGCTCCTTATCATATGGATGCTAGCGACACTATCATATACGTGAGCCAAAAGGCGCAAACGGTCCCGGGCAAAGGTAAGGCGACACCCGTGGGGATACCGTGCGTGAGGCCGCAAAGTGATATGAGGTGTTACCGGCTAGATCGATGTGACATCGAGTCGGGGTCCTGACAGCGTTGGCATCAGAGCCGGACTGCCTGTAGGTTCTCCAAGCCAAACTTGTCGATGTTGAGTCTAGAAATTCTTTAGTTATATGTAGGGGAATTGTTTGTGGGTGGAACGTAAGGCTCTTTTTACTACTTTATCTTATGACATTCTGATCTGAGTCAGACTATTCTTCCACCGGGGGTTAAGGAATTAGGATCTATTCTCTCTATCAGGATCACGTGTTACTAATCAGTAGTACCTTATAGGGTTGATGGATACAAGTCTAGTTCAGTTCTACTACCACGTTATGTTGTTAGGATGGATTCAAAACTTTGATATGATGATGTTGAGTGTGTAAGAAATCCTTTGTCAAATGTCTCAAAATCCTTCTTGAGCATTTACAGCTGTTATGTTGCCGAAATTTTGCTAGAAATTCTAATGCCTTTGCATTATGATTGTGTTTTCAGATGGCCACTCGCGACCTCAATCAAGTGGTCCGCCTGACTCGATGCCTAGATGTACCCGGCCATACTGCCATGTTGGTTAGGGTAATGACTGAGGCCGGATACCGTTGGTATCCTGAGTACACGGTCGAAGAGCAATTCCGAGACTTTAATCAAAGCCAGTATCTCTGCACTGTCAGGATAATTCCATCTTATCCTGGATCCAGCGAGCCCCTTCACTGCTCCTATGGACTCGGGGTTACTATTGAGATGGCTGTGCAGGACGCCGCCTACTCTATGATGACCATCATGCGAGTCAGGTCTGGCCTATTTCGGGACTCTGATTTCTGGTATATGCCAGGATCACTTCCGGGAGCACAAGGGTATTTCCAGGCTATCTATGCTGACCCCACTCAGGAGGATTCACGGACTCGCACCACTGCTGAGATGCTCGAGGATAAGGACCGTGAAAATCGGGCCTTGAGGTTAGAGCTCTTCAATACCCGTGCTGACCATTGGGCCACATTGACTCGGTTTGCACCGGCGGTGCAAGCTGGATATTCGGATATGCGCGATCTCTATCCTGTGAGATCTGCTCTGCCAGACGTGATGGGTTGGCGTGATGTAGGAGACATCACCCCACCCTGCGGTCCCCGCAGGCCACCGTCTGTTGGTCCAAGACCTCATCCTAGCCCCTATGGTCCACAAGCTCCGCGAGATCGTCTGTTTCCGGATGATCATGTTGAGCTTCCAGGCTATGGAGGTGACTTCTACGAGGACTACTACGGATCGGTCTGAGTTAGTGGTAGTATCACTAGTTCGTGTTAGCTGTGTCGTCTATCGTCCTGCGTGACTCGTGGGATATGACCTGGTTTGTATCGCCTTCCGAAGGTGTAGAAAAATAATGTATAGGAGCTTGGAATGCCTCCGACGAGATGTAATCCTCTTCTCACCGTAATAGTACCTTGTTTGGTCTTGTACTAAACCCTGTATGGTGTGTATGACGATGGAATAAAGAAGCAGTTTCTGTATCTACCATGTCATACGGATGATCATCTTGCATTCCGAGTTATTCCTTACATTCTGTATCCTATGTCGGAATTTTATCATCCTGACTAAATCATTGTCTTGTTTACCTAGGATGGTCAACACGCGCACTAACCCTGCTCCTCAAGAGCAGGCCGAAGGCAGTGAAGTCAGGAATGCAAATCTGCCTCATCCTCCTTCCCTAGCCGAGGTTATGATGGAAGCCGAAAGAAACAAGCGGGAGACCAACCGTTTGTTGGAGCGTATTGAACAGAACACAGCACACCATCAGAGGACTAACGTGGTGTCACTCAGTGATTTTAGCAAGTTACATCCACCCACGTTCCACCACTCCGTCGAGCCTCTCGACGCTGATGACTGGCTTCGCAGTATCTCCCACAAGCTGCGTTCCGCGCTGGTAGCTGAGGCTGACAAGGTCACCTTTGCTGCATATCATCTTGAAGGCCCCGCCAGTCTATGGTGGGAGAATTATGGAGCTATGTGCCCAGCGGGCCATGTCACTACTTGGGCTGAATTCAGCGAGGCTTTCCGTGAACATCACATTCCGGAGGGTCTCATGGACCGTAAACGTGAGGAATTTTGCAGTTTCACTCAGGGCCGACTCTCTGTGGATGCTTACAGCAGGGAGTTCGGTAACCTCGCATGATATGCAACTGAGGAAGTTTCTACTGATGCCAAGAAGCAAGCAAGGTTCCGTAAGGGACTTAGTCCTGAGCTTCGCCGCGACCTCCGTCTGCATGAGTGCACATCTTTTCAGAAACTTGTTAACAAGGCCATCAGTGCTGAGACTGGTTAGACTGATTATGACGCAACACGCAAGCATGGCCGTGACATGGGTTCCTCATCCGGTGCGGGTCCTTAGAAGCGCCGCGTGTGGGTGCCCAACACTGCCCTGCCACCTAGGTTCACACCGAGGCCATCCTTCCAGGTGCCTCGCCACGTTCAACAGTCTGCACCAGCCAAGCCCTATGGGGGTCCAACCAACAATGCTCCTCCACGTACCAGTTTCGTGACTTGTTTCAAGTGTGGGGAATCTGGCCACTATATGCGTGAGTGTCCCCAGACCAACCCCAACCAATCTACTAAAGTTGTTGGCCGTGGCAAGCCGACAGGGAAAGTGTTCCACGCCAAGCCGGCCACCGCTACACGTGGCCATGTCAACTGTATCTCTGCCGAAGAAGCTCAAGAGGATCCCAACGTTGTTCTCGGTACGCTCCTTGTTAATTGTCACCCGGCATCTGTTCTTTTCGATACAGGAGCCTCTCATTCATTCATATCTGAGAACTATGCTCGTTTACATAACACCGCATTCTGTGACATGCCATCCACTATGGAAATTTCTACACCCGGTTCTAGATGGCAGACCTGCAGGGTAAGTTATGGAAATGAAATCCGAGTCGACAGACTTGTTTTCCTTGCATCTTTGATAGCTCTCAAATTTTCAGATATTAATATCATTTTGGGTATGGACTGGATGTCAGCTCATCATGCCAAAATTGATTGCTTCTCTAGGACTGTTCAACTCACTCATCCTTCGGGGAAGATAGTCAATGTCTTGACCCGATTAGCCAAGCGACAATTATATTCTCTTAACGCCAGCCCTTTGCCAGACCTTGAGGACGTTCCGGTAGTCCCTGACTTCCCGGATGTCTTCCCAGAGGAATTGCCAGGTGTTCCACCTGACAAGGATGTTGAGTTCGTAATAGACCTCATTCCAGGAACCGTTCCGATTGCTAGAAGACCCTATAAGATGGCACCACTAGAACTAGCCGAGCTTAAGAAACAATTCGATGAGTCCTTGAAAAAGGGTTTCATCCGACCTAGTTCATCTCCGTGGGCTTGCCCCGTCCTATTCGTCAAGAAGAAGGATGGTACGGACCGGATGGTTGTAGATTATCGACCTGTCAATTTGTTCACAATCAAGAACAAATATCCGCTCCCCAGGATCAACGACCTGTATGATCAGCTCGCTGGATCCTCAGTCTTCTCCAAGATGGATTTGAGGTTGGGCTACCATCAAATCAAAATCAGAAACGGGGACATTCCTGAAACGGCCATTGTTACTCGTTATGGCCAATACGAGTACACCGTCATGTCCTTCGGTTTAACCAACGCTCCAGCCACCTTTTCTCGGTTAATGAACTCAATCTTCATGGAGTATTTGGATAAATTCGTCGTAGTTTATCTCGATGATATACTCATCTACTCCAAGAACGAGGAAGAACATGCCGAACATCTAAGGCTAGTGTTGAAGAAACTTCGAGAGCATCGCCTTTATGCCAAATTTTCTAAATGTGAATTCTGGTTGTCGGAAGTAAACCTATCTGGGTCATGTAATATCTGGTAAAGGTATTGCTGTTAACCCTGAGCGAGTTCAAGCCGTCCTTAATTGGACTCCACCTGAATCGGTCAAGCAAGTTCGGAGTTTTCTGGGCTTAGCGAGCTATTGTCGTCGCTTTGTCGAGAACTTCTCCAAAGTTGCTAAACCTCTAACCGAACTCCTCAAGAAAGATAAAAAGTTCGAATGGACTCCACAATGTGAGCACAGCTTTCAGGAACTGAAAAGACGCCTGACTTCTGCTCCTGTACTGGTACCGCCAGACTTCTCTAAGGACTTTGTTATCTACTGCGACGCCTCGCGACAAGGATTAGGTTGCATTCTCATGCAAGATCGACATGTAATTGCTTACGCTTCACGGCAATTGCACCCACATGAGGAGAATTATCCTACTCATGATCTAGAGCTTGCAGCCGTAGTCTATGCACTTAAGACCTGGCGACATTACCTCCTCGGTAACCGTTGCGAAATATTCACTGATCACCAAAGTCTGAAGTACATTTTCACCCAACCGGATTTGAATCTCAGGCAAAGACGTTGGGTTGAGTTGATCACAGATTTCGACTTAGGAATAACTTACACCCCAGGGAAAGCCAACGTCATGGCTGATGCGCTAAGTCATAAATCTTATTGTAACAACCTAATGTTACAACAAAGTCAACCGCTTCTCCATGAGGAATTTCGGAAGCTTAACCTTCACATTGTTCCTCAAGGTTTTCTTTCCACCTTGGTGGCGAAACCTACCCTTACGGACCAGATCGTCAAGGCACAGAAGGTAGATCCGGGAATTTCCCGCATCAAGAGAAACATCAAGAAAGGAGTTGCGAATTGTTTCTCCATTAATGATCAAGGGGTCGTATACTTCGGGAATCGACTAGTGGTTCCCAAAGTGCGAAACCTGAGGCGATTGATCCTTAAGGAGGCTCATGAATCTCCTCTCACCATTCATCCCGGTAGTACTAAGATGTATCAGGACCTACGCCAGAGGTTCTGGTGGACTAGGATGAAGAGAGAAATTGCTCAGTATATTGCTAATTGCGACGTCTGTCGTCGTGTAAAAGCAGAGCATCAACGGCCTGCTGGCACCCTTCAACCCTTAGCTATTCCTGAATGGAAATGGGATAAAATTGGTATGGATTTCATTACCGGTTTTCCCAGGACCAAGAGAGGGAATAATGCTATCTTCGTCGTTGTCGATTGTCTTTCCAAAGTAGCCCATTTCCTACCTGTTCGTGAGAGTATAACCGCTAGTCAATTGGCAGACTTATACATCTCCCGGATAGTGTCTCTCCATGGTGTTCCTTTGGAAATTAACTCGGATCGAGGAAGTATTTTCACCTCTCGATTTTGGGAAAGTTTCCAAAATGCTATGGGAACCCGTCTCTCCTTTAGCACCGCTTTCCACCCTCAGTCGAGTGGTCAAGTGGAACGCGTCAACCAGATTCTAGAAGACATGCTTCGAGCCTCTGTTATCTCATTCGGAATGGATTGGGAGAAGTGCCTTCCATTTGCCGAATTCGCTTACAACAACAGCTATCAATCTAGCTTGGGTAAAGCCCCTTTTGAAGTTCTCTATGGACGACGGTGTCGAACACCCCTTAACTGGTCAGAGACCGGGGAAAGACAATTCTTTGGCCCGGATATGATTCAGGAAGCAGAAGAGCAAGTTCGCATCATTCGTGAAAAGTTGAAAACAGCCCAATCTCGTCAAAAGAGTCAATATGACCGAAAACATAAGGCTATGACTTTCGAGGTTGACGAGAAGGCTTACCTTCGGGTTACCCCTCTGAAGGGAACCCATCGTTTCGGCATCAAAGGCAAATTGGCTCCTCGTTACATTGGACCTTTTCGCATTCTCGCTAAACGAGGAGAAGTTGCCTACCAGTTGGAACTACCTCCGCACCTCTCCAGAGTCCACGATGTCTTCCACGTTTCTCAACTCAGGCGTTGCTTCTCGGATCCTATCCGTGGAGTGGACCACGAAACGCTTGATCTCCAAGATAATCTTACATATCAAGAGTACCCCATTCATATCCTCGATCAGGCCGAGCGTACCACTCGATGTCATAATATCAAGTTTCTCAAAGTACAATGGTCGCACCATTCTGAGGATGAAGCAACTTGGGAAAGGGAGGATCGTCTTCGACTTGAGTATCCCGCCTTCTTTCCGGAGGAACCCAAATCTCGGGACGAGATTCTTTTGAGTGGGGGTGAGTTGTCACACCCTAGTTAGCCATGCATTAGAGTGTTGCATCATGTTTACTCTTTCATCAGAAACCTGAAATGGGGATGACAGAACCCCCAGTCCCCTCTGAAACCAATTAGGGTTTACTAAAAACTTTTTCAATGAACCTGAAATGCCCTTCTAAAATGCCCATCATTTTTGTCTTGGTTCAGAACCTCTGCCAAAAGTGATGCACATTTTCCTAGGCCATCTTAGGGTTTTTGAATTAAATCATAAATATTTGAATTTGGGCATTTAAAATTATATAAAATATTTAAATGCTCAAATATCTCCAAACTAAAATGTTTCATGTTGGAAATAATCCAACTATGGACCAGGAGTAGTTTGGTGATTTTAGGAGTAGCCTAAGTATTTTATTTAATTCAACAAAGTTGCAGAAGTATTAAAAAAACAGAAAACAGAAAGAAATGGGAAAAACTTACCTGGCGCCCAGCACCCGGCCCACCTGCCGGCCCAGCCCAGCGCCGCTCCAGCGAGCTGCTTGCCGGCCAGGCAGGCATGCAGGTGCCCGACGGCGACCGCAGCGCACGCCACGCACCTGCTCGCCGCCTCGCCGCTCCCCTCGCACGGTGACGTCGTGGATCAGCCTCTCTCGCTCCCCCGAACCCCCCAGACACCCCCTCTCCTCTCCAGCTCCTCCCCCTCGCGCTCCCCCACCATGGCTGACGCCACCATCGCCGTGCCTTCGTCGTAGCCGTGCTCCTCGCCACCCGTGCGTCCTCTCATCGTGTCCAGGAGCTCCGCCGCTGTCCACTCCATCGAGCAAGCTGAGCCCCGAGCGCTCGCAACGCCCGAGTCCACCGCATCGACCTCGCCCGAACCGTCGTCGCCGGAGATCCCCTTCAACGCCGTCGTCGCTCCGGTCCATCTCCGGCCACACCAAGGGCTTCGTCGCACTCACTGTGAGCTTAGCCATCTTCCCCTCCCTTCCGTTCTTGCTCCCGAGCCGTGTAGCGACCTCCCGGAGCTCAACCACACCCACCACCGTGGAGCTCGTCGCCGACGTGCTCCCGGTCATCCTCCGGCCACTCCACGGTGTCCGTCATGCTCACCGTGTCACTTAGCACCTAGCTAGCCACTCCCCGAGCCTCACCGACCCCTCTAGCGTCAAGTTCGTCTTCGGCCGAACCCCGGTGGCCGCCAAAGTCGTCGCCGGCGCCAACTCCGGCCACCCCGACCCCAACGGACTCCACCAAGAGCTGCGACTCGTCCTCAGCTCCACTCCGGTGGTCTCCGCGACCCATTTGGTGGCCGAAACGGCCAAAACCACTTCCGCCACCGCGTCGGGCTCGCCGGCGGCTAAACGCCGATGCAGCCGACCCGGGTTTGACCACGGGTGGGCCCTGGTTGACTCCCCTGAGTCAATGACAGGTGGGGCCCAGCCTTGTTAATTAAACAGGTTTAGTTTTAATTAAAATTTAATTAATCTAATCACACTGACACGCGGGACCCACTGTCAGGTTTGACCCGGACGTGTTCCGTTGACCTGCTGACGTCACACTGACGTCAGGCTGACGCAATAATTGATTTTCTGGAATTAATCTAATATAGGAAATTCCAGAATATAGTTTAAACTTTAAAAATTCATAACTTTTATTCTGTAACTCCAAATCAGACAAATTATATATGAAAAATGATCAGAAAAATCCAATCTATCCATCTGTACTATTTTCATGCATGATTAAACAAGTTAACCTGATGTTTAATGCAGAACAAGGAAAAGCACTTTAAAGGGCCATGTTTGAGTTTGAAATTTGAATCTTTGATTCAAATTGGTTCAAACCCTTCTGGTCTTAGTTGCATTAGCCCAACACACTCATATTGCTGTTTCATGCATGCATCATATTGTTGCACATTGTTTGGTGATGGTTGTGTATCGGTGTTCTTTGCGGCAGGTTCTGCCCCCGAGGAGTACCGTGATTACCCTAACGAAGAACCGTATCAGTGCATCGAACCATCAGGCAAGCAACCAACCATTTGATCATATCGATACAATCCCATGTTCTCGCTCCTGCTCTCTTTTACTGCATTAAGACAACGCGTTTCAAACTGCTGTGTGCTACGGTAGTTGAACCCATTTCCTCTGCATGACCTGTCATTGCCACAGTAACTAGATGAAACCCACTAGCATGTGTAGGAGTTGATTGAGCCATATGTATGTGTTGTTCCTACCTTGCTATGCCTGCTATTCTTAGAGTCGTGTCAGGTCTGGTTCATCTGGGTGATGGCTAGAGTGAAATGATTATGTCGGTAATGAGAGTGGTGTGGTGAACACGATTTGGTAAAGGTGTCGATGAGAGGCCATGTAGGAGTACATGGTGGGTTGTTTCATTGAAGCCGACCTTAAGCACTGAGATCTGTATGTGTGATTTAAGATACAGCTACTACCATGCATTGGGCCCTGAAATATGACCCCGCTCGACTTCTTATTCACCCTAGCTCTCTGTCCAGGAGTTGCAAGTAGTTTCTGGTGTTTGTAGCCTACTGGAGGCCGTGGACAGCGCTGACCGTAGGGGTGGGCTGTGATGCGGTAGGTACGTGGCCGGGTGTACCGAATACCCGTTAGGTATCTCGGGAACCCTGTTCACATCGTTCGGGGCCGTATGGGAAACCTCGGCCGGACTCCCTGCGAATGGAACCTGAATAGGCGATAAACCTGGACTAGAGGCTTAAGTGTTTAGGTAGGTCGTGGTCTACACCCACGTCGGCTTTCGCTTGAAGTCTGCCGAGCACATGTCGTGTGCAGACGCTAAGTGGTGGAAACATGTATGAAGAAGTACACCCCTGCAGGGTTATCATGATATATTCGAATAGCCGCGTCCGCGGTAAAGGACTACTTGGTTGCCTATACAGTTCATAGACAAGTAAATGGAAACTACTAAAAGCCTCAAGATAAGTGTGAGTGCCGAGGATGGCTCTTCCGTAGGAAGACGGAGGTGGATCCTCGGTAGTGTATTGAAGTGGTGAGTAGTGGACTCGTGTGCGCAAAACATTTCAAGTTGGTGTATCGTAGGATAGTCTAGCCAAGAGTCAAAGCTAGCTTGCTGCAATAACTCCACCAACCCTTCTTGATACTATGCATGTATGTAGGATCTGATGTAAGTCTTGCTGAGTACCTTTGTACTCATGTTGCTATAATCTACATTTTTACAGAAGACGCTGCAACCCCTTCTGATGGGTTCTATGTAGACGTTGACATCAACGAGTAGGCTAAAGACCCAGGTGGTGACCCTGAGCTTGTGATGGACCACGTAGTATAGTTAGGCTTCCAAGCCTCTTTTATTTTACTAGTTGTCTGTACCCAGACAAAGTACTTCCGCTGTTGGCTTGTATGACTGTATAACTTGTATGTTGGGTCGTGAGACCCGTACCTTTGTGTTTGATATGTATGGCTCCCTGAGCCTTAAATAAAGTACTTGTGTTGTAGAGTCATGTTGTGATGCTTCGTTGTATTTGCACATATCGAGCATATTGTGTGTATGATTGAAATGCTTGGTATGTGTGGGATCTGACTATCTAGTTGTTTATCTTTAGTAGCCTCTCTTACCGGGAAATGTCTCCTAGTGTTACCGCTGAGCCATGGTAGCTTGCTACTGCTCTGGAACACTTAGGCTGGCCGGCATGTGTCCTTCTTCGTTCCTGTGTCTGTCCCTTCGGGGAAATGTCACGCATTGAGTACCGGAGTCCTGTTAGCCCGCTACAGCCCGGTTTACCGGAGTCCTGCTAGCCCAGTGCTACAGCCCGGACCCACTTGCTGATGACCGACACGTTCGAAGCTGGGTCATGGATGCCTGTCCCTGTAAGTCTGTGCCACTTTGGGTTTACGACTAGTCATGTCAGCCCAGGCTCTTTATCATATGGATGCTAGCGACACTATCATATACGTGAGCCAAAAGGCGCAAACGGTCCCGGGAAAAGGTAAGACGACACCCGTGGGGATACCGTGCGTGAGGCCGCAAAGTGATATGAGGTGTTACCAGCTAGATCGATGTGACATCGAGTCGGGGTCCTGACAGCGTAAATAGCCAAGCGACAACTATATTCTCTTAACGCCAGCCCTTTGCCAGACCTTGAAGACGTTCCGGTAGTCTGTGACTTCCCGGATGTCTTTCCAGAGGAATTGCCAGGTGTTCCACCTGACAGGGATGTTGAGTTCGTAATAGACCTCATTCCAGGAACCGTTCCGATTGCTAGAAGACCTTATAAAATGGCACCTCTAGAACTAGCCGAGCTTAAGAAACAACTCGATGAATCCTTGAAAAAGGGTTTCATCCGACCTAGCTCATCTCCGTGGGCTTGCCCCGTCCTATTCGTCAAGAAGAAAGATGGTACGGACCGGATGGTTGTAGATTACCGACCTGTCAATTTGGTCACAATCAAAAACAAATATCCACTTCCCAGGATCAACGACCTGTATGATCAGCTCGCTGGATCCTCAGTCTTCTCTAAGATGGATTTGAGGTTGGGCTACCATCAAATCAAAATCAGAAACGGGGACATTCCTAAAACGGCCTTTGTTACTCGTTATGGCCAATACGAGTACACCGTCATGTCCTTCGGTTTAACCAACGCTCCAGCCACCTTTTCTCGGTTAATGAACTCAATCTTCATGGAGTATTTGGATAAATTCGTCGTGGTTTACCTAGATGATATACTCATCTACTCCAAGAACGAGGAAGAACATGCCGAACATCTAAGGCTAGTGTTGAAGAAACTTCGAGAGCATCGCCTTTATGCCAAGTTTTCTAAATGTGAATTTTGGTTGTCAGAAGTGACCTATCTGGGTCATGTAATATCTGGTAAAGGTATTGCTGTTAACCCTGAGCGAGTTCAAGCCGTCCTTAATTGGACTCCACCTGAATCGGTCAAGCAAGTTCGGAGTTTTCTGGGCTTAGCGAGCTATTGTCGTCGCTTTGTCGAGAACTTCTCCAAAGTTGCTAAACCTCTAACCGAACTCCTCAAGAAAGATAAAAAGTTCGAATGGACTCCACAATGTGAGCACAGCTTTCAGGAACTGAAAAGACGCCTGACTTCTGCTCCTGTACTGGTACCGCCAGACTTCTCTAAGGACTTTGTTATCTACTGCGACGCCTCGCGACAAGGATTAGGTTGCATTCTCATGCAAGATCGACATGTAATTGCTTACGCTTCACGGCAATTGCACCCACATGAGGAGAATTATCCTACTCATGATCTAGAGCTTGCAGCCGTAGTCTATGCACTTAAGACCTGGCGACATTACCTCCTAGGTAACCGTTGCGAAATATTCGCTGATCACCAAAGTCTGAAGTACATTTTCACCCAACCGGATTTGAATCTCAGGCAAAGACGTTGGGTTGAGTTGATCACAGATTTTGACTTAGGAATAACTTACACCCCAGGGAAAGCCCACGTCATGGCTGATGCGCTAAGTCGTAAATCTTATTGTAACAACCTAATGTTACAACAAAGTCAACCGCTTCTCCATGAGGAATTTCGGAAGCTTAACCTTCACATTGTTCCTCAAGGTTTTCTTTCCACCTTGGTGGCGAAACCTACCCTTACAGACCAGATCGTCAAGGCACAGAAGGTAGATCCGGGAATTTCCCGTATCAAGAGAAACATCAAGAAAGGAGTTGCGAATTGTTTCTCCATTAATGATCAAGGGGTCGTATACTTCGGGAATCGACTAGTGGTTCCCAAAGTGCGAAACCTGAGGCGATTGATCCTTAAGGAGGCTCATGAATCTCCTCTCACCATTCATCCCGGTAGTACTAAGATGTATCAGGACCTACGCCAGAGGTTCTGGTGGACTAGGATGAAGAGAGAAATTGCTCAGTATATTGCTAATTGCGAAGTCTGTCGTCGTGTAAAAGCAGAGCATCAACGGCCTGCTGGCACCCTTCAACCCTTAGCTATTCCTGAATGGAAATGGGATAAAATTAGTATGGATTTCAATACCGGTTTTCCCAGGACCAAGGGAGGGAATAATGCTATCTTCGTCGTTGTCGATCGTCTTTCCAAAGTAGCCCATTTCCTACCTGTTCGTGAGAGTATAACCGCTAGTCAATTGGCAGACTCATACATCTCCCGAATAGTGTCTCTCCATGGTGTTCCCTTGGAAATTAACTTGGATCGAGGAAGTCTTTTCACCTCTCGATTTTGGGAAAGTTTCCAAAATGCTATGGGAACCCGTCTCTCCTTTAGAACCGCTTTCCACCCTCAGTCGAGTGGTCAAGTGGAACGCGTCAACCAGATTCTAGAAGACATGCTTCGAGCCTCTGTTATCTCATTCGGAATGGATTGGGAGAAGTGCCTTCCATTTGCCGAATTCGCTTACAACAACAGCTATCAATCTAGCTTGGGTAAAGCCCCTTTTGAAGTTCTCTATGGACGACGGTGTCGAACACCCCTTAACTGGTCAGAGACCGGGGAAAGACAATTCTTTGGCCCGGATATGATTCAGGAAGCAGAAGAGCAAGTTCGCATCATTCGTGAAAAGTTGAAAACAGCCCAATCTCGTCAAAAGAGTCAATATGACCGAAAACATAAGGCTATGACTTTCGAGGTTGACGAGAAGGCTTACCTTCGGGTTACCCCTCTGAAGGGAACCCATCGTTTCGG
>NC_057804.1:303009627-303023759 GCF_018294505.1 Triticum aestivum | reverse complement strand
CCTTAAGCACTGAGATCTGTATGTGTGATTTAAGAATCAGCTACTACCATGCATTGGGCCCGAAACCAATGGACCCTCTCGGCTTCTTATTCACCCTAGTTCTCCGTCCAGGAGTTGCAAGTAGTTTCTGGTGTTTGTAGCCTACTGGAGGCCGTGGACAGCGCTGACCGTAGGGGTGGGCTGTGATGCGGTAGGTACGTGGCCGGGTGTACCGAATACCCGTTAGGTATCTCGGGAACCCTGTTCACATCGTTCGGGGCCGTATGGGAAACCTCGGCCGGACTCCCTACGGATGGAACCTGGATAGGCGATAAACCTGGACTGGAGGCTTAGGTGATTAGGTAGGTCGTGGCCGACACCCACGTTGGGCTTCCGCTTGAAGGTTGCCGAGTACATGTCGTGTAAACGACGGTAAGTGGTGAGAGCGTGTATGAAGAAGTACACCCCTGCAGGGTTATCATGAACTATTCGAATAGCCGAGTCCGCGGTAAAGGACTACTTGGTTACCTATACAGTTCATAGACAAGTAAATGGAAACTACTAAAAGCCTCAAGATAAGTGTGAGTGCCGAGGATGGATCTTCCGTAGGAAGACGGAGGTGGAGCCTCGGTAGTGTATTGAATTGGTGAGTAGTGGACTCGTGTACGCAAAACCATTTCAAGTTGGAGTCTCGTAGGTTAGCCTAGCCAAGAGTCAAAGCTGGCTTGCTGCAACAACTCCACCAACCCTTCTTGATAATATAGATGTATGTAGGATCTGATGTAAGTCTTGCTGAGTACCTTTGTACTCATGTTGCTATAATTTACATTTTTACAGAAGACGCTGCAACCCCTTCTAATGGGTTCTACGTAGACGTTGACATCAATGAGTAGGCTAAGGCCCAGGTGGTGATCCTGAGCTTGTGAAGGACCACGTAGTATAGCTAGGCTTTCCAAGCCTCTTTTATTTTTCTAGTTGTCTGTACTCAGACAAGTTACTTCCGCTGCTCGTTTGTATGACTGTATGACTTGAATGCTGGGTCATGTGACCCATACCTTTGTGTATGTTATGTATGGCTCCCTGAGCCTTAAATAAAGTACTTGTGTCATAGAGTCATGTTGTGGTGCCTTGTTGTGTTTGCACATATCGAGCATATTGTGTGTATGATTCAAATGCTTGGTATGTGTGGGATCTGACTATCTAGTTGTTTATCCTTAGTAGCCTCTCTTACCGGGAAATGTCTCCTAGTGTTACCACTGAGCCATGGTAGCTTGCTACTGCTCTAGAACATTTAGGCTGGCCGGCATGTGTCCTTCTTCGTTCCGGTGTCTGTCCCTTCGGGGAAATGTCACGCATTGAGTACCGGAGTCCTGCTAGCCCGCTACAGCCCGGTTTACCGGAGTCCTGCTAGCCCAGTGCTACAGCCCGGACCCACTTGCTGATGACCGACACGTTCGAAGCTGGGTCATGGATGCCTGTCCCTGTAAGTCTGTGCCACTTTGGGTTTACGACTAGTCATGTCAGCCCGGGCTCCTTATCATATGGATGCTAGCGACACTATCATATACGTGAGCCAAAAGGCGCAAACGGTCCCGGGCAAAGGTAAGGCGACACCCGTGGGGATACCGTGCGTGAGGCCGCAAAGTGATATGAGGTGTTACCGGCTAGATCGATGTGACATCGAGTCGGGGTCCTGACAGCGTTGGCATCAGAGCCGGACTGCCTGTAGGTTCTCCAAGCCAAACTGGTCGATGTTGAGTCTAGAAATTCTTTAGTTATATGTAGGGGAATTGTTTGTGGGTGGAACGTAAGGCTCTTTTTACTACTTTATCTTATGACATTCTGATCTGAGTCAGACTATTCTTCCACCGGGGGTTAAGGAATTAGGATCTATTCTCTCTATCAGGATCACGTGTTACTAATCAGTAGTACCTTATAGGGTTGATGGATACAAGTCTAGTTCAGTTCTACTACCACGTTATGTTGTTAGGATGGATTCAAAACTTTGATATGATGATGTTGAGTGTGTAAGAAATCCTTTGTCAAATGTCTCAAAATCCTTCTTGAGCATTTACAGCTGTTATGTTGCCGAAATTTTGCTAGAAATTCTAATGCCTTTGCATTATGATTGTGTTTTCAGATGGCCACTCGCGACCTCAATCAAGTGGTCCGCCTGACTCGATGCCTAGATGTACCCGGCCATACTGCCATGTTGGTTAGGGTAATGACTGAGGCCGGATACCGTTGGTATCCTGAGTACACGGTCGAAGAGCAATTCCGAGACTTTAATCAAAGCCAGTATCTCTGCACTGTCAGGATATTTCCATCTTATCCTGGATCCAGCGAGCCCCTTCACTGCTCCTATGGACTCGGGGTTACTATTGAGATGGCTGTGCAGGACGCCGCCTACTCTATGATGACCATCATGCGAGTCAGGTCTGGCCTATTTCGGGACTCTGATTTCTGGTATATGCCAGGATCACTTCCGGGAGCACAAGGGTATTTCCAGGCTATCTATGCTGACCCCACTCAGGAGGATTCACGGACTCGCACCACTGCTGAGATGCTCGAGGATAAGGACCGTGAAAATCGGGCCTTGAGGTTAGAGCTCTTCAATACCCGTGCTGACCATTGGGCCACATTGACTCGGTTTGCACCGGCGGTGCAAGCTGGATATTCGGATATGCGCGATCTCTATCCTGTGAGATCTGCTCTGCCAGACGTGATGGGTTGGCGTGATGTAGGAGACATCACCCCACCCTGCGGTCCCCGCAGGCCACCGTCTGTTGGTCCAAGACCTCATCCTAGCCCCTATGGTCCACAAGCTCCGCGAGATCGTCTGTTTCCGGATGATCATGTTGAGCTTCCAGGCTATGGAGGTGACTTCTACGAGGACTACTACGGATCGGTCTGAGTTAGTGGTAGTATCACTAGTTCGTGTTAGCTGTGTCGTCTATCGTCCTGCGTGACTCGTGGGATATGACCTGGTTTGTATCGCCTTCCGAAGGTGTAGAAAAATAATGTATAGGAGCTTGGAATGCCTCCGACGAGATGTAATCCTCTTCTCACCGTAATAGTACCTTGTTTGGTCTTGTACTAAACCCTGTATGGTGTGTATGACGATGGAATAAAGAAGCAGTTTCTGTATCTACCATGTCATACGGATGATCATCTTGCATTCCGAGTTATTCCTTACATTCTGTATCCTATGTCGGAATTTTATCATCCTGACTAAATCATTGTCTTGTTTACCTAGGATGGTCAACACGCGCACTAACCCTGCTCCTCAAGAGCAGGCCGAAGGCAGTGAAGTCAGGAATGCAAATCTGCCTCATCCTCCTTCCCTAGCCGAGGTTATGATGGAAGCCGAAAGAAACAAGCGGGAGACCAACCGTTTGTTGGAGCGTATTGAACAGAACACAGCACACCATCAGAGGACTAACGTGGTGTCACTCAGTGATTTTAGCAAGTTACATCCACCCACGTTCCACCACTCCGTCGAGCCTCTCGACGCTGATGACTGGCTTCGCAGTATCTCCCACAAGCTGCGTTCCGCGCTGGTAGCTGAGGCTGACAAGGTCACCTTTGCTGCATATCATCTTGAAGGCCCCGCCAGTCTATGGTGGGAGAATTATGGAGCTATGCGCCCAGCGGGCCATGTCACTACTTGGGATGAATTCAGCGAGGCTTTCCGTGAACATCACATTCCGGAGGGTCTCATGGACCGTAAACGTGAGGAATTTTGCAGTTTCACTCAGGGCCGACTCTCTGTGGATGCTTACAGTAGGGAGTTCGGTAACCTCGCACGATATGCAACTGAGGAAGTTTCTACTGATGCCAAGAAGCAAGCAAGGTTCCGTAAGGGACTTAGTCCTGAGCTTCGCCGCGACCTCCATCTGCATGAGTGCACATCTTTTCAGAAACTTGTTAACAAGGCCATCAGTGCTGAGACTGGTCAGACTGATTATGACGCAACACGCAAGCATGGCCGTGACATGGGTTCCTCATCCGGTGCGGGTCCTCAAAAGCGCCGCGTGTGGGTGCCCAACACTGCCCTGCCACCTAGGTTCACACCGAGGCCATCCTTCCAGGCGCCTCGCCCCGTTCAACAGTCTGCACCAGCCAAGCCCTATGGGGGTCCAACCAACAATGCTCCTCCACGTACCAGTTTCATGACTTGTTTCAAGTGTGGGGAATCTGGCCACTATATGCGTGAGTGTCCCCAGACCAACCCCAACCAATCTGCTAAAGCTGTTGGCCGTGGCAAGCCGACAGGGAAAGTGTTCCACGCCAAGCCGGCCACCGCTACACGTGGCCATGTCAACTGTATCTCTGCCGAAGAAGCTCAAGAGGATCCCAACGTCGTTCTCGGTACGCTCCTTGTTAATTGTCACCCGACATCTGTTCTTTTCGATACAGGAGCCTCTCATTCATTTATATCCGAGATCTATGCTCGTTTACATAACACCGCATTCTGTGACATGCCATCCACTATGGAAATTTCTACTCCCGGTTCTAGATGGCAGACCTCCAGGGTAAGTTATGGAAATGAAATCCGAGTCGACAGACTTGTTTTCCTTGCATCTTTGATAGCTCTCAAATTTTCAGATATTAATATCATTTTGGGTATGGACTAGATGTCATCTCATCATGCCAAAATTGATTGCTTCTCTAGGACTGTTCAACTCACTCATCCTTCGGGGAAGATAGTCAATGTCTTGACCCGATTAGCCAAGCGACAATTATATTCTCTTAACGCCAGCCCTTTGCCAGACCTTGAGGACGTTCCGGTTGTCCGTGACTTCCCGGATGTCTTCCCAGAGGAATTGCCAGGTGTTCCACCTGACAGGGATGTTGAGTTCGTAATAGACCTCATTCCAGGAACCGTTCCGATTGCTAGAAGACCCTATAAGATGGCACCACTAGAACTAGCCGAGCTTAAGAAACAACTCGATGAGTCCTTGAAAAAGGGTTTCATCCGACCTAGTTCATCTCCGTGGGCTTGCCCCGTCCTATTCGTCAAGAAGAAGGATGGTACGGACCGGATGGTTGTAGATTATCGACCTGTCAATTTGGTCACAATCAAGAACAAATATCCGCTCCCCAGGATCAACGACCTGTATGATCAGCTCGCTGGATCCTCAGTCTTCTCCAAGATGGATTTGAGGTTGGGCTACCATCAAATCAAAATCAGAAACGGGGACATTCCTAAAACGGCCTTTGTTACTCGTTATGGCCAATACGAGTACACCGTCATGTCCTTCGGTTTAACCAACGCTCCAGCCACCTTTTCTCGGTTAATGAACTCATTCTTCATGGAGTATTTGGATAAATTCGTCGTAGTTTATCTCGATG
The DNA here is from genome assembly GCF_018294505.1 of Triticum aestivum. Classification (NCBI taxonomy): domain Eukaryota; kingdom Viridiplantae; phylum Streptophyta; class Magnoliopsida; order Poales; family Poaceae; genus Triticum; species Triticum aestivum. The sequence continues at coordinate 303,018,425 of NC_057804.1, read as the reverse complement.
ATATACTCATCTACTCCAAGAACGAGGAAGAACATGCCGAATATCTAAGGCTAGTGTTGAAGAAACTTCGAGAGCATCGCCTTTATGCCAAATTTTCTAAATGTGAGTTCTGGTTGTCGGAAGTAAACCTATCTGGGTCATGTAATATCTGGTAAAGGTATTGCTGTTAACCCTGAGCGAGTTCAAGCCGTCCTTAATTGGACTCCACCTGAATCGGTCAAGCAAGTTCGGAGTTTTCTGGGCTTAGCGAGCTATTGTTGTCGCTTTGTCGAGAACTTCTCCAAAATTGCTAAACCTCTAACCGAACTCCTCAAGAAAGATAAAAAGTTCGAATGGACTCCACAATGTGAGCACAGCTTTCAGGAACTGAAAAGGCGCCTGACTTCTGCTCCTGTACTGGTACCGCCAGACTTCTCTAAGGACTTTGTTATCTACTGCGACGCCTTGCGACAAGGATTAGGTTGCATTCTCATGCAAGATGGACATGTAATTGCTTACGCTTCACGGCAATTGCACCCACATGAGGAGAATTATCCTACTCATGATCTAGAGCTTGCAGCCGTAGTCTATGCACTTAAGACCTGGTGACATTACCTCCTCGGTAACCGTTGCGAAATATTCACTGATCACCAAAGTCTGAAGTACATTTTCACCCAACCGGATTTGAATCTCAGGCAAAGACGTTGGGTTGAGTTGATCACAGATTTCGACTTAGGAATAACTTACACCCCAGGGAAAGCCAACGTCATGGCTGATGCGCTAAGTCGTAAATCTTATTGTAACAACCTAATGTTACAACAAAGTCAACCGCTTCTCCATGAGGAATTTCGGAAGCTTAACCTTCACATTGTTCCTCAAGGTTTTCTTTCCACCTTGGTGGCGAAACCTACCCTTACGGACCAGATCGTCAAGGCAGAGAAGGTAGATCCGGGAATTTCCCGCATCAAGAGAAACAACAAGAAAGGAGTTGCGAATTGTTTCTCCATTAATGATCAAGGGATCGTATACTTCGGGAATCGACTAGTGGTTCCCAAAGTGCGAAACCTGAGGCGATTGATCCTTAAGGAGGCTCATGAATCTCCTCTCACCATTCATCCCGGTAGTACTAAGATGTATCAGGACCTACGCCAGAGGTTCTGGTGGACTAGGATGAAGAGAGAAATTGCTCAGTATATTGCTAATTGCGACGTCTGTCGTCGTGTAAAAGCAGAGCATCAACGGCCTGCTGGCACCCTTCAACCCTTAGCTATTCCTGAATGGAAATGGGATAAAATTAGTATGGATTTCATTACCGGTTTTCCCAGGACCAAGGGAGGGAATAATGCTATCTTCGTCGTTGTCGATCGTCTTTCCAAAGTAGCCCATTTCCTACCTGTTCGTGAGAGTATAACCGCTAGTCAATTGGCAGACTCATACATCTCCCGAATAGTGTCTCTCCATGGTGTTCCCTTGGAAATTAACTCGGATCGAGGAAGTCTTTTCACCTCTCGATTTTGGGAAAGTTTCCAAAATGCTATGGGAACCCGTCTCTCCTTTAGCACCGCTTTCCACCCTAAGTCGAGTGGTCAAGTGGAACGCGTCAACCAGATTCTAGAAGACATGCTTCGAGCCTCTGTTATCTCATTCAGAATGGATTGGGAGAAGTGCCTTCCATTTGCCGAATTCGCTGACAACAACAGCTATCAATCTAGCTTGGGTAAAGCCCCTTTTGAAGTTCTCTATGGACGACGGTGTCGAACACCCCTTAACTAGTCAGAGACCAGGGAAAGACAATTCTTTGGCCCGGATATGATTCAGGAAGCAGAAGAGCAAGTTCGCATCGTTCGTGAAAAGTTGAAAACAGCCCAATCTCGTCAAAAGAGTCAATATGACCGAAAACATAAGGCTATGACTTTCGAGGTTGACGAGAAGGCTTACCTTCGGGTTACCCCTCTGAAGGGAACCCATCGTTTCGGCATCAAAGGCAAATTGGCTCCTTGTTACATTGGACCTTTTCGCATTCTCGCTAAACGAGGAGAAGTTGCCTACCAGTTGGAACTACCTCCGCACCTCTCTCAGAGTCCATGATGTCTTCCACGTTTCTCAACTCAGGCGTTGCTTCTCGGATCCTATCCGTGGAGTGGACCACGAAACGCTTGATCTCCAAGATAATCTTACATATCGAGAGTACTCCATTCGTATCCTCGATCAGGCCAAGCGTACCACTCGACGTCATAATATCAAGTTTCTCAAAGTACAATGGTCGCACCATTCTGAGGATGAAGCAACTTGGGAAAGGGAGGATCGTCTTCGACTTGAGTATCCCGCCTTCTTTCCGGAGGAACCCAAATCTCGGGACGAGATTCTTTTGAGTGGGGGTGAGTTGTCACACCCTAGTTAGCCATGCATTAGAGTGTTGCATCATGTTTACTCTTTCATCAGAAACCTGAAATGGGGATGACAGAACCCCCAGTCCCCTCTGAAACCAATTAGGGTTTACTAAAAACTTTTTCAATGAACCTGAAATGCCCTTCTAAAATGCCCATCATTTTTGTCTTGGTTCAGAACCTCTGCCAAAAGTGATGCACATTTTCCTAGGCCATCTTAGGGTTTTTGAATTAAATCATAAATATTTGAATTTGGGCATTTAAAATTATATAAAATATTTAAATGCTCAAATATCTCCAAACTAAAATGTTTCATGTTGGAAATAATCCAACTATGGACCAGGAGTAGTTTGGTGATTTTAGGAGTTGCCTAAGTATTTTATTTAATTCAACAAAGTTGCAGAAGTATTAAAAAAACAGAAAACAGAAAGAAAGTGGAAAAACTTACCTGACGCCTGCTCCCGGCCCACCTGCCGGCCCAGCCCAGCGCCGCTCCAGCGAGCTGCTTGCCGGCCAGGAAGGCAGGCAGGTGCCCGACGGCGACCACAGCGCGCGCCACGCACCTGCTCGCCGCCTCGCCGCTCCCCGCGCCCGGTGACGTCGTGGATCAGCCTCCCTCGCTCCCCCAAACCCCCCAGACACCCCCTCCTCTCTCCAGCTCCTCCCCCTCGCGCTCCCCCGCCATGACCGACGCCACCATCGCCGTGCCTTCATCGTAGCCGTGCTCCTCGCCACCCGTGCGTCCTCTCATCGTGTCCAGGAGCTCCGCCGCTGTCCACTCCATCGTGCAAGCCGAGCCCCGAGCGCTCGCAACGCCCGAGTCCACGGCAACGACCTCGCCCGAACCGCCGTCGCCGGAGATCCCCTTCAACGCCGTCGTCGCTCCGGTCCATCTCCGGCCGCACCAAGGGCTTCGTCGCACTCACTGTGAGCTTAGCCATCTTTCCCCCCCTCCTTTTCTTGCTCCCGAGCCGTGTAGCGACCTCCCGGAGCTCAACCGCACCAACCGCCGTGGAGCTCGTCGCCGACGTGCTCCCGGTCACCCTCCGACCACTCCACGGTGTCCATCATACTCACCGTATCCCGTAGCACCTAGCTAGCTACTCTCCGAGCCTCACCGACCCCTCTAGTGTCAAGTTCGTCTTCGGCCGAACCCCGGTGGCCGCCAAAGTCGTCGCCGGCGCCAACTCCGGCCACCCCGCCCCCAACGGACTCCACCAAGAGCTGCGGCTCGTCCTCAGCTCCACTCCGGTGGTCTCCGTGACCCATTTGGTGGCCGAAACAGCCAAAACCACTTCCGCCGCCGCGTCGGGCTCGCCGGCGGCTAAACGCCGGTGCAGCCGACCCGGGTTTGACCACGGGTGGGCCCTGGTTGACTCCCCTGAGTCAATGACAGGTGGGGCCCAGCCCTGTTAATTAAACAGGTTTAGTTTTATTTAAACTTTAATTAAATTAATCACCCTGACACGCGGGACCCACTGTCAGGTTTGACCTGGACATGTCCCGTTGACCTTCTGACGTCACACTAACGTCAGGCCGACGCAATAATTGATTTTCTGGAATTAATCTAATATAGGAAATTCCAGAATATAGTTTAAACTTTAAAAATTCATAACTCTTATTCTGTACCTCCAAATCAGACAAATTATATATGAAAAATGATCAGAAAAATCCAATCTATCCATCTGTACTATTTTCATGCATGACTAAACAAGTTAACTTGATGTTTAATGCAGAACAAGGAAAAACACTTTAAAGGACCATATTTGAGTTTGAAATTTGAGTCTTTGATTCAAATTGGTACAAACCCTTCTGGTCTTAGTTGCATTAGCCCAACACACTCATATTGCTATGTTTCATGCATGCATCATATTGTTGCACATTGTTTGGTGATGGTTGTGTATCGGTGTTCTTGCGGCAGGTTCTGCCTCCGAGGAGTACCGTGATTACCCTAACAAAGAACCGTATCAGTGCATCGAACCATCAGGCAAGCAACCAACCATTTGATCATATCGATACAATCCCATGTTCTCGCTCCTGCTCTCTTTTACTGCATTAAGACAACGCGTTTCAAACTGCTGTGTGCTACGGTAGTTGAACCCACTTCCTCTGCATGACCTGTCATTGCCACAGTAACTAGATGAAACCCACTAGCATGTGTAGGAGTTGATTGAGCCATATGTATGTGTTGTTCCTACCTTGCTATGCATGCTATGCTTAGAGTCGTGTCAGGTCTGGTTCATCTGGGTGATGGGCTAGAGTGAAATGATTATGTCGGTAATGAGAGTGGTGTGGTGAACACGATTTGGTAAAGGTATCGATGAGAGGCCATGTAGGAGTACATGGTGGGTTGTTTCATTGAAGCCGACCTTAAGCACTGAGATCTGTATGTGTGATTTAAGAATCAGCTACTACCATGCATTGGGCCCGAAACCAATGGACCCTCTCGGCTTCTTATTCACCCTAGTTCTCCGTCCAGGAGTTGCAAGTAGTTTCTGGTGTTTGTAGCCTACTGGAGGCCGTGGACAGCGCTGACCATAGGGGTGAGCTGTGATGCAGTAGGTACATGGCCGGGTGTACCGAATACCCGTTAGGTATCTCGGGAACCCTCTTCACATTGTTCGGGGCCGTATGGGAAACCTCGGCCGGACTCCCTACGGATGGAACCTGGATAGGCGATAAACCTGGACTGGAGGCTTAGGTGATTAGGTAGGTCATGGCCGACACCCACGTTGGGCTTCCGCTTGAAGGTTGCCGAGTACATGTCGTGTAAACGACGATAAGTGGTGAGAGCGTGTATGAAGAAGTACACCCCTGCAGGGTTATCATGAACTATTCAAATAGCCACGTCCACGGTAAAGGACTACTTGGTTACCTATACAGTTCATAGACAAGTAAATGGAAACTACTAAAAGCCTCAAGATAAGTGTGAGTGCCGAGGATGGCTCTTCCGTAGGAAGACGGAGGTGGATCCTCGGTAGTGTATTGAATTGGTGAGTAGTGGACTCGTGTACGCAAAACCATTTCAAGTTGGAGTCTCGTAGGTTAGCCTAGCCAAGAGTCAAAGCTGGCTTGCTACAACAACTCCACCAACCCTTCTTGATACTATGCATGTATGTAGGATCTGATGTAAGTCTTGCTGAGTACCTTTGTACTCATGTTGCTATAATTTACATTTTTACAAAAGACGCTGCAACCCCTTCTGATGGGTTCTACATAGACGTTGACATCAATGAGTAGGCTAAGGCCCAGGTGGTGATCCTGAGCTTGTGAAGGACCATGTAGTATAGCTAGGCTTTCCAAGCCTCTTTTATTTTTCTAGTTGTCTGTACTCAGACAAGTTACTTCCGCTGCTGGTTTGTATGACTGTATGACTTGAATGCTGGGTCGTGTGACCCGTACCTTTGTGTATGTTATGTATGGCTCCCTGAGCCTTAAATAAAGTACTTGTGTCATAGAGTCATGTTGTGGTGCCTTGTTGTGTTTGCACATATCGAGCATATTGTGTGTATGATTGAAATGCTTGGTATGTGTGGGATCTGACTATCTAGTTGTTTATCCTTAGTAGCCTCTCTTACCGGGAAATGTCTCCTAGTGTTACCACTGAGCCATGGTAGCTTGCTACTGCTCTGGAACATTTAGGCTGGCCGGCATGTGTCCTTCTTCGTTCCGGTGTCTGTCCCTTCGGGGAAATGTCACGCATTGAGTACCGGAGTCCTGCTAGCCCGCTACAGCCCGGTTTACCGGAGTCCTGCTAGCCCAGTGCTATAGCCCGGACCCACTTGCTGATGACCGACACGTTCGAAGCTGGGTCATGGATGCCTGTCCCTGTAAGTCTGTGCCACTTTGGGTTTATGACTAGTCATGTCAGCCCGGGCTCCTTATCATATGGATGCTAGCGACACTATCATATACGTGAGCCAAAAGGCGCAAACGGTCCCGGGCAAAGGTAAGGCGACACCCGTGGGGATACCGTGCGTGAGGCCGCAAAGTGATATGAGGTGTTACCGGCTAGATCGATGTGACATCGAGTCGGGGTCCTGACACACACTTTCCTGGGTCATGCCCGGCCTCGGAAGATCAACACGTCGCAGCCCCACCTAGGCACAATAGAGAGGTCAGCACGCCGGTCTAAATCCTATGCGCGCAGGGGTCTGGGCCCATCGCCCATTGCACACCTGCACGTTGCGTATGCGGCCGGTGAGCAGACCTAGCAACCTCCATTACAAAGGAAGTTGCGTTAACGCAGTCCAACCCGGCGCGCGCCGCTCAGTCGCTGACGTCAAGAAGGCTTCGGCTGATACCAGGACGTCGGGATACCCATAACTACTCACGCGTAGATGGTTAGTGCGTATAGGCTCGTAGCCAACTTAGATCAAATACCAAGATCTCCTTAAGCGTGTTAAGTATCCACGAACGCCGAACAGGGCCAGGCCCACCTGTCTCCTAGGTGGTCTCAACCTGCCCTGTCGCTCCGCCACAAAGATCCACACAGAGGGCCGTCGGGACAAAGGTCCTTTCAGCCCCCAATCCATGAATCACTTGCGGGTACTCTTCGAGCCGACCCGACTTTAGTCACCATCTGTATAGTATGTAAGTATGTATAATATATACCCGTGATCACCTCCCGAGTGATCACGGCCCTATAGTATAGCAAGGCAGGCTGACAAGAATGTAGGGCCAATGATGATAAACTAGCATCCTATACTAAGCATTTAGGATTGCGGGTAAGGTATCAATGACTGTAGCAACAATGACAGGCTATGCATCAGAATAGGATTAACGGAAAGCAGTAACATGCTACACTACTCTAATGCAAGCAGTATAGAGGAGAATAGGCGATATCTGGTGATCAAGGGGGGGGGGGGGGCTTGCCTAGTTGCTCTGGCAAGAAGGACGAGTCACCAACACCGTAGTCAAACTGGGGGTCGCCAGCAGTCTCGGGGTCTATCGGAAAGAAGTAACGGAGAGGGAACACAATAAATAACAGAACAATCAAAGCATCACAAAGCGTAACAAGACAATACGCGGTGTTTGGTGTGCCCTAACGCGGTAGTAAGTGATACCGACGAAGGGGGGAAACATCCGAGAAAGTATTCCCGGAGTTTCGCGTTTTCGGACAGATGAACCGGAGGGGGAAAGTTGCGTGTTTGCTATGTTAGGGATGTGTGTAGGACGAACGGGCTGCGAATCCAGATTCGTCTCTTCGTTCTGAGCAACTTTCATGTTGAAAATAATTTAATCCGAGTTGCCAATAAAAAGATATGATTTTCAAAAGAATTTATTAATTTCTGGAATTTAATTACTTATTTAAATTAATTCGAAAGTGGATTTATGACATCAGCATGATGTCATGCTGACGTCAGTAGTCAGCAGGGGTTGACTGGTCAACCTGACCAGTGGGCCCCACTTGTCAGTGCCATATTTCAATTAAACATATTAATTAACCTAATCAGGATTAATTAGGGGTGGGCCCCACTGTCATTGACTGATTAATTAATTACCTAATAGTTTAATTAGTTTAGTTATTTGATTAGTTTAATTAATCGAAACTAATTAAGCTAATTAATTATTTAATTAATTAATATTATTTATTTGTTTATTCAATTTTTATTATTTTTGTTTCCTTTCTTTTTTTTTCTTTTTTTGTAAACATTCTGGTGCGGGGCCCGTTTGCCATAGGCCCGTATGGCCTTAGGGGGCACCGGGCGGTGCAGTTACGGGCGCCGGGGCTTGCGGGCGCTGCTGGCGCCCGATAGGACGCCACAGGGAAGAGCGCACGGCAAGGGGGAGTGGGCTCGCGGTGGCCGGCGACGGCGGACATCGTGGCGCAGAGGAGTAGCGAGGCACGGGGCAGGGCGGCAGGTAGGGAACAGGGGCCCGCGAAGACGCGGACGCGGCGTGCGTGTATAGGGGCACGGACGACCACGGCGAGGCGATGAACGGCGGCACAGGGCAGCGCGGGCGAAGGGTGACGGGCGCGGGCGCTCGACGCTCGGGCGTGATTCGGCGTGGCCACCAGTGGGCTGCCGCGGGGCGGCAGCGACGGTGCTGGGCGGTGAGCGGGAAGGGGGAGCGGCGTGCGACGGAGGAGAGGGGCGCCAGCGGCAGAGGTAGGCGGGGGAGGCGGAGCTGCGCGTCAGCAGCAGTGGAGCGACGACAGTGGCGGAGGCATGATCGGGCGCATTCATGTGGGGGTCAGAGCAGGGGAAGGACGGCCGGGGTTCCTCACCGCGGTGCTGTAGGGACCAGGCAGTGGGGGTCGGGGTGGTTGACGGGGACGACGCGCGACGAGGAGGCAGGCCGGTGGGGAAGTCCGGCGGGGCGACGTGGTGGTCTTCGGGCGGCGCCGGCGAGCGGTCGATCCAGGTGGCGGGGTCATGGTCGCCGCCAGCGCGGCGGGGGCGCCGTCGAGGGAGAGGGCACGGGGTG
>NC_057804.1:302987332-303009204 GCF_018294505.1 Triticum aestivum | reverse complement strand
ATCCCCGATCCAGATCAGATCGGGAGGGGGAGAGGGAGTGGCGATGTGGGGAGGGAGTGGGAGCGAGTGGGTTAGGGTTTCGGTCGCCACGGGGTTATGGGGAGAGGGGTGGCCGGCTGGGCCGGCTAGGCGGCCTGCTGGGCCGAAGCCCAGCGAGGGGGGGGGGGTCCTTTTGTTTTTGTCTGTTTTATCTTTTACCTTTTTATTTATTTTCTTTTCTGTTTTCTTTCTTTTTTAACTTCCAATTTATTTTAACTCTATTAAGATAATTAATTAGCGCCTAAATTAGTGTTGTAAGTAATGCCTCTGCCATAAAAAGTTTGACTACCAAATAAATTAATTTAGGATTTTATAAAATACAAAAGTCATTTATTTAATTGTTTTAGACATTGCGTTAATTACTTTTGAGCATTTCATCAAGTTTTAAAAATGTGGTTTCTCCACCATTATTACCCATGAACTATTGAACACGTTTAGAGCATTTTAGTTTTAATGTTTGGAGACTGTTATTGTTTGGCTTAAATTCAAATTTCATTTTGAACCGGGCTTGAACTAACGCGAGATTAACAATAGTAACCATGGTGACGTGGCATCATTAACGTGGGATTACTGTAGCCTAATTATTCGGGCGTCACAATTCTCCTCCTCTACAAGAAATCTCATCTCGAGATTTAAGAGGTAGTGAAAGGGGGGAAGGTTTGGTAACGAATCTAGCGGGTCTTCTCATACAGGCTTACTCTTCTCGAAGAGGTTGACCCCTTTCGTTGATGTCTTCATTTCTCTGCTTCAAGTCGCCATGATCAAGTCGTCATCCTTTCTTCGGGATCTCCATCGTCCTACGAACGCGACCAAGGGGAAAAACTCCAAAAAAACGCATCTCCACAAAGCTGGGCATCTGACGGTGAACTCAATGGGAAATACACAAGGTACCCCACGAGTTATATTTCAGTGAATTCGCTGAGTGCAATATATGATGATACCAAAGTTTCAAACGGGTAGGCAATCATTCGATGTCTAGACAGAATCTGGAATGGGGGTTTGAACAACGAGAATAACATGGTGTTTGATTCCAGGATGAATAATGGTATAGCAATTAGCTCGTGAATCACACACAAAGCCAGGTGCAAAGGATACATTAGAATCCGGATTGTAAAGAAGAGTCAGGTTTCGATCCAGTGGACCTATGGGTTATGGGCCCACCATGTGGGTTGAAAGTAGGAAGGGTGGTGACATCTTGCACAGCCGCGACAGGGAGGCATGTCAGTGAATAGCTTGTCAGCTATGCCGGCAACAAAGTCGGTACCAAGGATGGGGAACGAAGAGAGCAATTTTCACGCTTGTTGAACGAGGCGGACCAAAAGGCAAAGTTCTCATCCATCGGTGGTTACCGGAATGCTATCAACAAATGCAACAGGGTCTTACTGACCCGGTTGTACACCAAGGTGTTTACAAAAGCAGAAGAACATTACTGTTTAGATCATATGGATCACAAGGAAGGTTAAACAAATTAATGGAAAGGAAAATGTGTTTAAACACATATTTCAGGGGTATATCCTTCCCAAGGACAAGTAGAGCATGATATCCATGACATGATATAATGTAGAAAACCCTTTAGGTAAGGAGACAGAAATTTTATGAAATTACCCGTGCAACGGTGTTTGGATAATTGAGCAAGAAACATTTAGCATTAGGCTTCAAATGTTCTTGTTGAAAATCGGAGTACCATAGACATGCTTCGCGATAGCATTGACATGGTCATCAGGTGAAGATCAAACTTTGGAAACACAATGGATTCATCGGAAACAACTTATAGGAAAGTCTTACAATTTCCTCATGGAAGAATGGATAGCTTTGCTGAAAAGGACTCTATAACAATAGGGCCTCGGGCTAGGTGTGCTAGGCATGACATCACCTTACCGGGTCATATAAAGGCCAATGTTATATCTCATGGAAATATGTTCCAACCGTCATATCTGGCCGAGATTCAGATCTGACTGGTGTCAAGATAACTCAGACTCAGGATGCTTGAGAAGAAAGGTGCAACACAATTTGTTGAATGACATTGTAAGATTCTTGGGAATTGTACTATGGAAGCGAGTTCTGAAACAAGAGTTCATCAGTAAACCAACGAGAGGATGAGGAGGTGGCTGATGGACTCAGCGACCATTCATTGAGATTTGAAAAAGATGGATTGCCACAATTATGAGAACAAGGACATAACATTTGTCAGATCAAGTGATATAATGAGGTATGCTCGAGGAAAACATAAAGAATTAAATATTGGTTGAAAGGTGCACCCGAAATATGGGTTGGGTTGCACGACCAATGTTAGAATGGTGATTCAATAATCAACAGTCTAAGAATGAAATGTCGACCATTAACTTCAAAGAAATAAGGTTGCTAGATGTTTTTAAAATTACTAGTCCATTTGTCGGTATTACTGTTAGGAACAACAGGGGGCCAAGAAAAGAATGGTGATGGTGATAAGTATCACTTAAATCAAGAATTCTCAAGAACTGGTGAAATTCCCACGACATCCTTGACATAAAAGATGGCAATATTCCAAGGTAGAACATGACACAAGCTGGGTAGAAAGGAACTCAAGGTAATACACAAAACATGAGCAAGTTTGTGTTGGAGGGAGGGCATTAACGTTGCCGATGATAATACAAACCATCGAGGGGCAAGGGTGGTATTCCCCATCAAGAATTCAATAGATATTTTGGAAGAGCTCAGAATGTGGATGATCACGACACCTTTGTCGGAATATTCCATGAGGCTGCCATTGAATAACGATGACATCAAGCAAAAGGAATGGTGAAGCAAAAGACCACTGGAACCACGGATACGACACAACCTCGGAATCAAGTGTTGTTGTTCAAGACAATAATATATGACAAGGAAGATCGACGTAAGCTTAGCTTAGCGTCAAAAAGTGTGTTCCGGGAAGAAGGACCAGGTAGTACAGTCAAGATTTAGCACGATAATGATATAGCCGGTCAGGCTAGGAATGACATGATCGGGTAGAAACTCGTAAGTAAAGAATATCAGTAGGAGTTGTTGAGCCGTAATGCGGACTCGGTTCAGTTATCGGTGTCTTCGAGTGTTTAATAACTCGGAGACCGTGAAAAATTGGAATCGATGAGAATGTAGCACTTGATGAAGAACTCATAAGAAGTTATGCAGTTCCATGATAATCTCGAGATACCAGGGGGTAACACTCGACGTCAGATCAAGGTAGAGTTTGGACTAGGGTATTGCTTTGCAGAAGACAAGTGATCACACTTGCACGAGAAATGGAATCAAGGAGAAACATGGTCGGAACCACGACCACAGATACAAGATGATCTTATAACAATGGGATAATTATTTTAAGAGAAGCTTCCATGATCAGGTATACATCATGTCCATGGGCATGAACACAGGGTTCAAGGTCGACTCCCACTTGTTCAACGCATAACCTTTCATTCACCTCTCGTATTTCAAAAATGACATTAGTTGTTAAAGGTTTTTACCTGGTGCAATACCAGATAAGTATGACCCGTGAAATGGTTCACACAGATTAAGGAAGGCATAGGTTCAACCCATCGGGGCATCTTAGGAGTATATACCACACATTTCGAGAATAAATAACACAAACTCGATAGTAGAGTATGCTTGAGAAAGCAAAGGATACAATTTACCAAAGGCATTATGTATCCGAGGAAAGGCTCACAAGGTTATTGAATATGAAGGGCGTTGTCAGGTAAAATGCAACAATGGATCGGGCGATCCACAACAAACCTGATGTGAGTATCGGTACTCAGTCAGAGGAAGAAAGAATGCACGGGCATCATATTATAGGACAACTGAATAATTTGATGCTTAGATAACAAAGGGATTATGATTTCCAAATCAAAGGATCAGAAGCAGACGCTCTGATCAAGGATGGATAAGTTGGATAGACCAGAGGCACAATTGATGACAAATAGTTTGGTTGAGAACCAGCTCATGTTTAAAATGACGTCTGAGCCGAAAAGATAATTTAGAAGGGTTGATCGATGATTGTGTGCATTCGCACACATGTTGAAGCAATAGGATCAAAATGACGGTGTCAAAAGATACTAGTGAATATTGCTAGTGATATGGGAGCATCCATAATGTAAGCAGACAAGTAATTGTAGAGCAATAAGCTGCTAAGGATTTTTTTGGAGGATCGAATAGCATTTCGAAGACTTTTGTGAAACACAAGAACAACTGGGGATGAGCGGATACTCGACAAGTGCGAGGATTTATTTGAAGGGGTATTCGTGTGGCAAAGAACTACTAGGCAGTAGGCACAAAGTATTCTCGGAACAATAGAGAAAACTTCGGGGTATCTTGTAATAACAAGATCAATGGGGGATGATCATATGAATGGCAAGTGTAAGTAGTTATCCATAAGGGTTTATCGGTGATCGGGAATTGCAAAAGCAACGGGCACAAGGTCTCGAGAGAATATCAAAGAGTATCTCCGAAATCTTCTGGTGCAGTCGGTGATCATCTGGACCGAAGGGACTCTTCGGGAGAAAGTATTTTCGAGAACCTAAAGTTAGATTTTAGTAAAAATCGTTTAACCCGAATAGAAGAGAGTTCAGAATCCCAGAGTAAAGGCCGAAGAGTAAAAGATCCTAGACCACCCAATGGCGACGTGGGCCCGTAAGGCACACAGCCATGATAGTAAAAGTTTTGTAATGTCTAGACTCGACTTCGGCCAAGGAGTTGGAAAGGGGGATTCCTACAGGCAGTCGGCTCTGATACCAACTTGTGACGCCCCCGATTTAATCGTACACTAATCATGCACGCAAATGTCTACGATCAAGATCAGGGACTCACGGGAAGATATCACAACACAACTTTAAAACATAAATAAGTCATACAAGCATCATAATACAAGCCAGGGGCCTCGAGGGCTCGAATACAAGTGCTCGATCATAGACGAGTCAGCGGAAGCAACAATATCTGAGTACAGACATAAGTTAAACAAGTTTGCCTTAAGAAGGCTAGCACAAACTGGGATACAGATCGAAAGAGGCGCAGGCCTCCTGCTTGGGATCCTCCTAACTACTCCTGGTCGTCATCAGCGGGCTACACGTAGTAGTAGGCACCTCCAGTGTAGTAGCAATCATCATCGACGGTGGCGTCTGGATCCTGGGCTCCAACGTCTGGTTGCGGCATCCGAGAAGAAGAGGAAAACGAGGGAAAGAGGGAGCAAAGCAACCGTGAGTACTCATCCAAAGTACTCGCAAGCAAGGAGCTACACTACATATGCATGGGTACATGCGTAAAGGGCCATATCGGTGGACTCATGTCAGGACCCCGACTCGATGTCACATCGATCTAGCCGGTAACACCTCATATCACTTTGCGGCCTCACGCACGGTATCCCCACGGGTGTCGCCTTACCTTTGCCCGGGACTGTTTGCGCCTTTTGGCTCACGTATATGATAGTGTCGCTAGCATCCATACGATAAGGAGCCCGGGCTGACATGACTAGTCGTAAACCGAAAGTGGCACAGACTTACAGGGACAGGCATCCATGACCCAACTTCGAACGTGTCGGTCATCAGCAAGTGGGTCCGGGCTGTAGCACTGGGCTAGCAGGACTCCGGTAAACCGGGCTGTAGCGGGCTAACAGGACTCCGGTACTCAATGCGTGACATTTCCCCGAAGGGACAGACACAGGAACGAAGAAGGACACATGCCGGCCAGCCTAAGTGTTCCAGAGCAGTAGCAAGCTACCATGGCTCAGCGGTAACACTAGGAGACATTTCCCGGTAAAAGAGGCTACTAAAAATAAACAACTAGGTAGTCAGATCCCACACATACCAAGCATTTCAATCATACACACAATATGCTCGATATGTGCAAATACAACGAAGCATCACAACATGACTCTACGACACAAGTACTTTATTTAAGGCTCAGGGAGCCATACATAACATACACAAAGGTACGGGTCTCACGACCCAGCATTCAAGTCATACAGTCATACAAACCAGCAGCGGAAGTAACTTGTCTGAGTACAGACAACTAGTAAAATAAAAGAGGCTTGGAAAGCCTAGCTATACTACATGGTCCTTCACAAGCTTAGGATCACCACCTGGGCCTTTAGACTACTCGTTGATGTCAACGTCTACGTAGAACCCATCAGAAGGGGTTGCAGCGTCTTCTGTAAAATGTAAATTATAGCAACATGAGTACAAAGGTACTCAGCAAGACTTACATCAGATCCTACATACATGCATATTATCAAGAAGGGTTGGTGGAGTTATTGCAGCAAGCCAGCTTTGACTCTTGGCTAGACTATCCTACGATACTTCAACTTGAAATGGTTTTGGAATTAATGCATAAATATTTGCATTGGAAATATATTAGTTATATATATTAATATATGTCCAAAAATTATGCCACCTGTTGGGGAGCTCTGGAATAATATATCTAGCTCCTGCAAAAATTGGCATAAGGTAATAAAATGATTTAATATTTTATTTAAATCAAAACAAATGACAGAAATTAGAAAACAAAAATAAATAAAGAAGGAGAAGCTTACCTGGGGCTCCTCCCTGTGCAGCCCAGCAGTAGCTGGCCGGCCCAGCCCGCCTCCTCCTCTGTCGTCTTCGTCCTCGACAGAGGGTGGGGAGTGTGCCCGGCGCGCGCGCGCGCCACCGCGCCAAGGCACCAGCTCGCCTGCCTGCCTGCCTCTCCCCTCCTCGTCTGGATGCCCTGGAACGACGCCACGCCCCCCCCCGTACTCTCTCACTCTCCCCCGGTTCTTCCTCTCCTCTCCCTCGCTCTCTCTCTCCCGTGTCCGAACGCACCCATCGCCGCCGTTCGCCATAGCCGCCGCCACCGGCCTCCCCTCGCCTTCCCGACTCGCGCAGGAGCTCCGCCCCCTCGCCCTGAAGCTCTCCGTCAAGCCACAAGATGCCGGACGCCCCGTGGAGTCGCCGTCGCCATCGTCTTCCTCCTCGGGCTCCGACCACCATCGCCGTCGATTCGCCGTCTCCAGTGCGTCCCCGAGCCCGCTTCGACGCCCGCTGCAACCGCGGTGAGCTCCGCCACCGTTTCCCTCTCTTCTCCCCCTCGTTCCCGCGCCGTAACCCCGTTTCCCACCACGGCCGAACCTCCGCCGTTGCCGAGCTCGCCGTCGACGCAGCTCCGGTGACCATTTGGTCACCCCGGCGAGTCCAACAAGTTCGTAAGGCCCCGTAGAGCATCCCTAGCGCCTTGCCTCGCTCACCTTCGAGCTCCAACCCCGTTTCCGTGCACGACTGAACCCCGGCGGCCGCAGCCGAGCTCGCCGCCGTCGACTCCGGCCACCCCAGGCCCAGCCACGGCCACCGCCCGATGCGCCATCGAGCTAGCTTTCCAACGCACCTAGCCGCACGCCGTTTGGAGCACCACAGAGGAAACCCGAGGCACTTGTACGCCGCGGACCTCGCCGGCGACTAACCGCCGGCGGGTTTGACCTGTTCGACCTGGGGTTTGACCCCCCCAGAGTCACTGACGCGTGGGCCCCGTCGGCCAGGTGGTTAGCTTAACACTAATCACTGTTAATTAACCCCCCTGACACTGACTAGTGGGCCCCAGCGCCACTAACCCTTAATTAGGATTAAACTAACCTCTGTCAAACCCCCCTGTCACTGACGTGTGGACCCCACACGTCAGGTTTGACCCCAGCCAGCCGCAGTTGACCGCTGACGTCGTGCTGACGTCATGCTGGCGCAATATATATATTTCTGGATTTAAATTAAATCAGGAAATTCCAGAATATTATTTAAACTTCAAAAATTCATAACTTTTATTCTGTAACTCCAAATCAGACAAATTATATATGAAAAATGATCAGAAAAATCCAATCTATCCATCTGTACTATTTTCATGCATGACTAAACAAGTTAACCTGATGTTTAATGCAGAACAAGGAAAAGCACTTTAAAAGGCCATGTTTGAGTTTGAAATTTGAATCTTTGATTCAAATTGGTTCAAACCCTTCTGGTTTTAGTTGCATTAGCCCAACACACTCATATTGCCATGTTTCATGCATGCATCATATTGTTGTACATTGTTTGGTGATGGTTGTGTATCGGTGTCCTTTGCGACAGGTTCTGCCTCCGAGGAGTACCGTGATTACCCTAACGAAGAACCGTATCAGTGCATCGAACCATCAGGCAAGCAACCAACCATTTGATCATATCGATACAATCCCATGTTCTCGCTCCTGCTCTCTTTTACTGCATTAAGACAATGCGTTTCAAACTGCTGTGTGCTATGGTAGTTGAACCCATTTCCTCTGCATGACCTGTCATTGCCACAGTAACTAGATGAAACCCACTAGCATGTGTAGGAGTTGATTGAGCCATATGTATGTGTTGTTCCTACCTTGCTATGCCTGCTATGCTTAGAGTCGGGTCAGGTCTGGTTCATCTGGGTGATGGGCTAGAGTGAAGTGATTATGTCGGTAATGAGAGTGGTGTGGTGAACACGATTTGGTAAAGGTATCGATGAGAGGCCATGTAGGAGTACATGGTGGGTTGTTTCATTGAAGCCGACCCTAAGCACTAAGATCTGTATGTGTGATTTAAGAATCAGCTACTACCATGCATTGGGCCCGAAACCAATGGACCCTCTCGGCTTCTTATTCACCCTAGTTCTCCGTCCAGGAGTTGCAAGTAGTTTCTGGTGTTTGTAGCCTACTGGAGGCCGTGGACAGCGCTGACCGTAGGGGTGGGCTGTGATGCGGTAGGTACGTGGCACGGTGTACCGAATACCCGTTAGGTATCTCGGGAACCCTGTTCACATCGTTCGGGGCCGTATGGGAAACCTCTGCCGGACTCCCTGCGGATGGAACCTGGATAGGCGATAAACCTGGACTGGAGGCTTAGGTGATTAGGTAGGTCGTGGCCGACACCCATGTTGGGCTTCCGCTTGAAGGTTGCCGAGTACATGTCGTGTAAACGACGGTAAGTGGTGAGAGCGTGTATGAAGAAGTACACCCCTGCAGGGTTAACATGATCTATTCGAATTGCCGCGTCCGCGGTAAAGGACTACTTGGTTGCCTATACAGTTCATAGACAAGTAAATGGAAACTACTAAAAGCCTCAAGATAAGTGTGAGTGCCGAGGATGGCTCTTCCGTAGGAAGACGGAGGCGGATCCTCGGTAGTGTATTGAAGTGGTGAGTAGCGGACTCGTGTGCGCAAAACCATTTCAAGTTGAAGTATCATAGGATAGTCTAGCCAAGAGTCAAAACTGGCTTGCTGCAATAACTCCACCAACCCTTCTTGATAATATGCATGTATGTAGGATCTGATGTAAGTCTTGCTGAGTACCTTTGTACTCATGTTGCTATAATTTACATTTTACAGAAGACGCTGCAACCCCTTCTGATGGGTTCTACGTAGACGTTGACATCAACGAGTAGGCTAAAGGCCCAGGTGGTGATCCTGAGCTTGTGAAGGACCATGTAGTATAGCTAGGCTTTCCAAGCCTCTTTTATTTTACTAGTTGTCTGTACTCAGACAAGTTACTTCCGCTGCTGGTTTGTATGACTGTATGAGTTGAATGCTGGGTCGTGAGACCCGTACCTTTGTGTACGTTATGTATGGCTCCCTGAGCCTTAAATAAAGTACTTGTGTCGTAGAGTCATGTTGTGATGCTTCGTTGTATTTGCACATATCGAGCATATTGTGTGTATGATTGAAATGCTTGGTATGTGTGGGATCTGACTACCTAGTTGTTTATCTTTAGTAGCCTCTCTTACCGGGAAATGTCTCCTAGTGTTACCGCTAAGCCATGGTAGCTTGCTACTGCTCTGGAACACTTAGGCTGGCCGGCATCTGTCCTTCTTCGTTCCTGTGTCTGTCCCTTCGGGGAAATGTCACGCATTGAGTATCGGAGTCCTGTTAGCCCGCTACAGCCCGGTTTACCGGAGTCCTGCTAGCCCAGTGCTACAGCCCGGACCCACTTGCTGATGACCGACACGTTCGAAGCTGGGTCATGGATGCCTGTCCCTGTAAGTCTGTGCTACTTTGGGTTTACGACTAGTCATGTCAGCCCGGGCTCCTTATCATATGGATGCTAGCGACACTATCATATACGTGAGCCAAAAGGCGCAAATGGTCCCGGGCAAAGGTAAGGCGACACCCGTGGGGATACCGTGCGTGAGGCCGCAAAGTGATATGAGGTGTTACCGGCTAGATCGATGTGACATCGAGTCGGGGTCCTGACAGCGTTGGCATCAGAGCTGGACTGCCTGTAGGTTCTCCAAGCCAAACTGGTCGATGTTGAGTCTAGAAGTTCTTTAGTTATATGTAGGGGAATTGTTTGTGGGTTGGAACGTAAGGCTCTTTTACTCCTTTATCTAATGACATTCTGATCTGAGTCAGTCTATTCTTCCACCGGGGGTTAAGGAATTAGGATCTGTTCTCTCTATCAGGATCACGTGTTACTAATCAGTAGTACCTTATAGGTTTGATGGATACAAGCCTAGTTCCATTCTATTATCACATTATGTTGCTAGGATGGACTCAGAACTTGATATGATGATGTTGAGTGTGTATGTAATCCTTTGTCAAATGTCTCAAAATCCTTCTTGAGCATTTACAGCTGTTATGCTACCGAAATTTTGCTAGAAATTCTAATGCCTTTGCATTATGATTGTGCTTTCAGATGGCCACTCGCGACCTCAATCAAGTGGTTCGCCTGACTCGATGCCTAGATGTACCCGGCCATACTGCCATGTTGGTCAGGGTAATGACTGCGGCTGGATACCGCTGGTATCCTGAGTACACGGTCGAAGAGCAATTTCGGGACTGCAATCAAAGCCAGTATCTCTGCACTGTCAGGATATTTCCATCTTATCCTGGATCCACCGAGCCCCTTCACTGCTCCTATGGACTCGGGGTTACTATTGAGATGGCTGTGCAGGACGCCGCCTACTCTATGATGACCATCATGCGAGTCAGGTCTGGTCTATTTAGGGACTCTGATTTCCGGTATATGCCAGGATCACTTCCAGGAGCACAAGGGTATCTCCAGGCTATCTATGCTGACCCCACCCAGGAGGATTCACGGACTCGCACCACTGCCGAGATGCTCGAGGATAAGGACCGTGAAAATCGGGCCTTGAGGTTAGAGCTCTTCAATACCCGTGCTGACCACTGGGCCACATTGACTCGGTTTGCACCGGCGGTGCAAGCTGGATATTCGGATATGCGCGATCTCTATCCTGTGAGATCTGCTCTGCCAGACGTGATGGTTTGGCGTGATGTATGAGGCATCACCCCACCTCGCGGTCCCCGCAGGCCACCGTCTGTTGGTCTAAGACCTCATCCTAGCCCCTATGGTCCACAAGCTCCGCGAGATCGTCTGTTTCCGGATGATCATGTTGAGCTTCCAGGCTATGGAGGTGACTTCTACGAGGACTACTATGGATCGGTCTGAGTTAGTGGTAGTATCACTAGTTCGCACTAGCTGTGTCGTCTATCGTCCCGCGTGACTTGTGGGATATGACCTAGTTTGTACTCTTTCTGGAGGTGTAGAAAAATAATGTATAGGAGCTTGGGATGCCTCCGATGAGATGTAATCCTCTTTCACCCTAATAGTACTTTGCTTGGTCTTGTACTAAACCCTGTATGGTGTGTATGACGATGGAATAAAGAAGCAGTTTCTGTATCTACCATGTCATACGGATGATCATCTTGCATTTCGAGTTATTCCTTACATTTTGTATCCTATGTCGGAATTTTATCATCCTGACTAAATCATTGTCTTGTTTACCTAGGATGGTCAACACGCGCACTAACCCTGCTCCTCAAGAGCAGGCCGAAGGCAGTGAAGTCAGGGATGCAAATCTGCCTCATCCTCCTTCCCTAGCCGAGGTTATGATGGAAGCCGAGAGAAACAAGCGGGAAACCAACCGTTTGTTGGAGCGTATTGAACAGAACACGGCACACCATCAGAGGACTAACGTGGTGTCACTCAGTGATTTTATCAAATTACATCCACCCACGTTCCACCACTCCGTCGAGCCTCTCGACGCTGATGACTGGCTTCGCAGTATCTCTCATAAACTGCGTTCCGCGCTGGTAGCGGAGGCTGACAAGGTCACCTTTGCTGCATATCATCTTGAAGGCCCCGCCAGTCTATGGTGGGAGAATTATGGAGCTATGCGCCCAGCGGGCCATGTCACTACTTGGGCTGAATTCAGCGAGGCTTTCCGTGAACATCACATTCCGGAGGGTCTCATGGACCGTAAACGTGAGGAATTCTGCAATTTCACCCAAGGCCGACTCTCTGTGGATGTTTATAGCAGGGAGTTTGGTAACCTCGCACGATATGCAACTGAGGAAGTTTCTACTGATGCGAAGAAGCAAGCAAGGTTCCGTAAGGGCCTTAGTCCTGAGCTTTGTCGTGACCTCCGTCTGCATGAGTGCACATCTTTTCAGAAACTTGTCAACAAAGCCATCAGTGCTGAAACTGGTCAGACTGACTATGACGCAACACGCAAGCATGGCCGTGACATGGGTTCCTCATCCGGTGCTGGTCCTCAGAAGCGCCGCGTGTGGGTACCCAACACCGCCCTGCCACCCAGGTTCACACCGAGGCCACCCTTTCAGGCGCCTCGCCCTGTTCAACAGTCTGCTCCAGCCAAGCCCTATGGGGGTCCAACCAACAATGCTCCTCCACGTACCAGTTCCGTGACTTGTTTCAAGTGTGGGGAATCTGGTCACTATATGCGTGAGTGTCCCCAGACCAACCCCAACCAGTCTGCTAAAGCTGTTGGCCGTGGCAAGCCGACAGGAAAAGTATTCCACGCCAAGCCGGTCACCGCCTCACGTGGCCATGTCAACTGTATCTCTGCCGAAGAAGCTCAAGAGGATCCCAACATCGTTCTCGGTACGCTTCTTGTTAATTGCCACCCGGCATCTATTCTTTTCGATACAGGAGCCTCTCATTCTTTTATATCTGAAAATTATGCTCGTTTGCATAACGTCGCATTCGGTGTTATGCCAACCTCTATGGTAATTCAAACTACGGGATCCAAATGGCAAACTTCTAGAGTAAGCCATGGAAATGAAATCCAAGTCGACAGACTTGTTTTCCTCGCGTCTTTGATAGCCCTTAAATCTTCAGATATTAATATCATTCTGGGTATGGACTAGATGTCGGCTCATCATGCCCAAATTGATTGCTTCTCTAGGACTGTTCAACTCACCCATCCTACGGGCAAGATAGTCAATGTCTTAACCCGACTAGCCAAGCGACAATTATATTCTCTTAACGCCAGCCCTTTGCCAGACCTTGAGGATGTTTCGGTAGTCCGTGACTTCCCGGATGTCTTCCCAGAGAAATTGCCAAGTGTTCCACCTGACAGGGATGTTGAGTTCGTAATAGACCTCATTCCAGGAACCGTTCCGATTGCTAGAAGACCTTATAAGATGGCACCACTAGAACTAGCCGAGCTTAAGAAACAACTCGATGAGTCCTTGAAAAAGGGTTTCATCCGACCTAGCTCATCTCCGTGGGCTTGCCCCGTCCTATTCGTCAAGAAAAAGGATGGTACGGACCGGATGGTTGTAGATTATCGACCTGTCAACTTGGTCACAATCAAGAACAAATATCCGCTCCCCAGGATCAACGACCTGTATGATCAGCTCGCTGGATCCTCAGTCTTCTCCAAGATGGATTTGAGGTTGGGCTACCATCAAATCAAAATCAGAAACGGGGACATTCCTAAAACGGCCTTTGTTACTCGTTATGGCCAATACGAGTACACCGTCATGTCCTTCGGTTTAACCAACGCTCCAGCCACCTTTTCTCGGTTAATGAACTCAATCTTCATGGAGTATTTGGATAAATTCGTCGTGGTTTACCTCGATGATATACTCATCTACTCCAAGAACGAGGAGGAACATGCCGAACATCTAAGGCTAGTGTTGGAGAAACTTCGAGAGCATCGCCTTTATGCCAAATTTTCTAAATGTGAATTCTGGTTGTCAGAAGTGACCTATCTGGGTCATGTAATATCTGGTAAAGGTATTGCTGTTAACCCTGAGCGAGTTCAAGCCGTCCTTAATTGGACTCCACCCGAATCGGTCAAGCAAGTTCGGAGTTTTCTGGGCTTAGCGAGCTATTGTCGTCGCTTTGTCGAGAACTTCTCCAAGGTTGCTAAACCTCTAACCGAACTCCTCAAGAAAGATAAGAAGTTCCAATGGACTCCACAATGTGAGCACAGCTTTCAGGAACTGAAAAGACGCCTGACCTCTGCTCCCGTACTGGTACCGCCAGACTTCTCCAAGGACTTTGTTATCTACTGCGACGCCTCGCGACAAGGACTAGGTTGCATTCTCATGCAAGATCGACACGTAATTGCCTACGCTTCACGGCAATTGCACCCACATGAGGAGAATTATCCTACTCATGATCTAGAGCTTGCAGCCGTAGTCTATGCACTCAAGACCTGGCGACATTACCTCCTCGGTAACCGTTGCGAGATATTCACTGATCACCAAAGTCTGAAGTACATTTTCACCCAACCGGATTTGAATCTCAGGCAAAGACGTTGGGTTGAGTTGATCACAGATTTCGACTTAGGAATAACCTACACCCCAGGGAAAGCCAACGTCATGGCTGATGCGCTAAGTCGTGAATCTTATTGTAACAACCTAATGTTACAACAAAGTCAATCGCTTCTCCATGAGGAATTTCGGAAGCTTAACCTTCACATTGTTCCTCAAGGTTTTCTTTCCACCTTGGTGGCAAAACCTACCCTTACGGATCAGATTATCAAAGCACAGAAGGTAGATCCGGGAATTTCCCGCATCAAGAGAAACATCCAGAAAGGAATTGCGAATTGCTTCTCCATTAATGATCAAGGAGTCGTATACTTCGGGAATCGACTAGTGGTTCCCAAAGTGCGAAACCTGAGACGATTGATCCTTAAGGAAGCTCATGAATCTCCTCTCACCATTCATCCCGGTAGTACTAAGATGTATCAGGACCAACGCCAGAGGTTCTGGTGGACTAGGATGAAAAGAGAAATCGCTCAATATATTGCTAATTGCGATGTATGTCGTCGTGTAAAAGCAGAGCATCAACGGCCTGCTGGCACCCTTCAACCCTTAGCTATTCCTGAATGGAAATGGGATAAAATTGGTATGGATTTCATTACCGGTTTTCCCAGGACCAAGAGAGGGAATAATGCTATCTTCGTCGTTGTCGATCGTCTTTCCAAAGTAGCCCATTTCTTACCTGTTCGTGAGAGTATAACCGCTAGTCAGTTGGCAGACTTATACATCTCCCGTATAGTGTCTCTCCATGGTGTTCCTTTGGAAATAAACTCGGATCGAGGAAGTCTTTTCACCTCTCGATTTTGGGAAAGTTTCCAAAACGCTATGGGAACCCGTCTCTCCTTTAGCACCGCTTTCCACCCTCAGTCGAGTGGTCAAGTGGAACGCGTCAACCAGATTCTAGAAGACATGCTTCGAGCCTCTGTTATCTCATTCGGAATGGACTGGGAGAAGTGCCTTCCATTTGCCGAATTCGCTTACAACAACAGCTATCAATCTAGCTTGGGTAAAGCCCCTTTTGAAGTTCTTTATGGACGACGATGTCGAACACCCCTTAACTGGTCAGAAACCGGGGAAAGACAATTCTTTGGCCCGGATATGATTCAGGAAGCAGAAGAACAAGTTCGTATCGTTCGTGAAAAGTTGAACACAGCCCAATCTTGTCAAAAGAGTCAATATGACCGAAAACATAAGGCTATGACTTTCGAGGTTGACGAGAAGGCTTATCTTCGGGTCACCCCTCTGAAGGGAACCCATCGTTTCGGTATCAAAGGCAAATTGGCTCCTCCTTACATTGGACCTTTTCGCATTCTCGCCAAACGAGGAGAAGTTGCCTACCAGTTGGAACTACCTCCGCACCTCTCCAGAGTCCACGATGTCTTCCACGTTTCTCAACTTAGGCGTTGTTTCTCGGATCCTATCCGTGGAGTGGACCACGAAACGCTTGATCTCCAAGATAATCTTACATATCGAGAGTACCCCATTCGTATCCTCGATCAGGCCGAACGTACCACCCGACGTCATAATATCAAGTTTCTCAAAGTACAATGGTCGCACCATTCTGAGGATGAAGCAACTTGGGAAAGGGAGGATCGTCTTCGACTCGAGTATCCCGCCTTCTTCCCGGAGGAACCCAAATCTCGGGATGAGATTCTTTTGAGTGGGGGTGAGTTGTCACACCCTAGCTAGTCATGCATTAGAGTGTTGCATCATGTTTACTCTTTCATCAGAAACTTGAAATGGGGATTTGTGAAACCCTCAGAATCATTTTGAAAATGACCCAAATAAAAATTTCTCCAAAATAGTCCAAGAAAATGCTCATGTTGCTCTCTGAAAATATTGGACAGAGATAAAAATCAAACCAATATTTTTAAGAGCTCATAGGTATTTATTTTGGGCATTTGGAATTAATGCGTAAATATTTGCATTGGAAATATATTAGTTATATATATTAATATATGTCCAAAAATTAGGCCACCTGTTGGGGAGCTCTGGAATAATATATCTATCTCCTGCAAAAATTGGCATAAGGTAATAAAATGATTTAATATTTTATTTAAATCAAAACAAATGACAGAAATTAGAAAACAAAAATAAATAAAGAAGGAGAAGCTTACCTGGGGCTCCTCCCTGTGCAGCCCAGCAGTAGCTGGCCGGCCTAGCCCGCCTCCTCCTCTGTCGTCTTCGTCCTCGACAGAGGGAGGGGAGTGTGCCCGGCGCGCGCGCGCGCCACCGCGCCACGCCACCAGCTCGCCTGCCTGCCTGCCTCTCCCCTCCTCGTCTGGATGCCCTGGAACGACGCCCCCCCCCGTACTCTCTCACTCTCCCCCGGTTCTTCCTCTCCTCTCCCTCGCTCTCTCTCTCCCATGTCCGAACGCACCCATCGCCGCCGTTCGCCATAGCCGCCGCCACCGGCCTCCCCTTGCCTTCCCGACTCGCGCAGGAGCTCCGCCCCCTCGCCCTGAAGCTCTCCGTCAAGCCACAAGACGCCGGACGCCCCGTGGAGCCGCCGTCGCCATCGTCTTCCTCCTCGGGCTCCGACCACCATCGCCGTCGATTCGCCGTCTCCAGTGCGTCCCCGAGCCCGCTTTGACGCCCGCTGCAACCGCGGTGAGCTCCGCCATCGTTTCCCTCTCTTCTCCCCCTCGTTCCCGCGCCGTAACCCCGTTTCCCACCACGGCCGAACCTCCGCCGTCGCCGAGCTCGCCGTCGACGCAGCTCCGGTGACCATTTGGTCACCCCGGCGAGTCCAACAAGTTCGTAAGGCCCCGTAGAGCATCCCTAGCGCCTTGCCTCGCTCGCCTTCGAGCTCCAACCCCGTTTCCGTGCACGACCGAACCCCGGCGGCCGCAGCCGAGCTCGCCACCGTCGACTCCGGCCACCCCAGGCCCAGCCACGGCCACCGCCCGACGCGCCATCGAGCTAGCTTTCCAACGCACCTAGCCGCACGCCGTTTGGAGCACCACAGAGGAAACCCGAGGCACTTGTACGCCGCGGACCTCGCCGGCGACTAACCGCCGGCGGGTTTGACCTGTTCGACCTGGGGTTTGACCCCCCCAGAGTCACTGACGCGTGGGCCCCGTCGGCCAGGTGGTTAGCTTAACACTAATCACTGTTAATTAACCCCCCTGACACTGACCAGTGGGCCCCAGCGCCACTAACCCTTAATTAGGATTAAACTAACCTCTGTTAAACCCCCCTGTCACTGACGTGTGGACCCCACACGTCAGGTTTGACCCCAGCCAGCCGCAGTTGACCGCTGACGTCGTGCTGACGTCATGCTGGCGCAATATATATATTTCTGGATTTAAATTAAATCAGGAAATTCCAGAATATTATTTAAACTTCAAAAATTCATAACTTTTATACTGTAACTCCAAATCAGACAAATTATATATGAAAAATGATCAGAAAAATCCAATCTATCCATATGTACTATTTTCATGCATGACTAAACAAGTTAACCTGATGTTTAATGCAGAACAAGGAAAAGCACTTTAAAAGGCCATGTTTGAGTTTGAAATTTGAATCTTTGATTCAAATTGGTTCAAACCCTTCTGGTTTTAGTTGCATTAGCCCAACACACTCATATTGCCATGTTTCATGCATGCATCATATTGTTGCACATTGTTTGGTGATGGTTGTGTATCGGTGTCCTTTGCGACAGGTTCTGCCTCCGAGGAGTACCGTGATTACCCTAACGAAGAACCGTATCAGTGCATCGAACCATTAGGCAAGCAACCAACCATTTGATCATATCAATACAATCCCATGTTCTCGCTCCTGCTCTCTTTTACTCCATTAAGACAACGCGTTTCAAACTGCTGTGTGCTACGGTAGTTGAACCCATTTCCTCTGCATGACCTGTCATTGCCACAGTAGCTAGATGAAACCCACTAGCATGTGTAGGAGTTGATTGAGCCATATGTATGTGTTGTTCCTACCTTGCTATGCCTGCTATGCTTAGAGTCGGGTCAGGTCTGGTTCATCTGGGTGATGGGCTAGAGTGAAATGATTATGTCGGTAATGAGAGTGGTGTGGTGAACACGATTTGGTAAAGGTATCGATGAGAGGCCATGTAGGAGTACATGGTGGGTTGTTTCATTGAAGCCGACCCTAAGCACTGAGATCTGTATGTGTGATTTAAGAATCAGCTACTACCATGCATTGGGCCCGAAACCAATGGACCCTCTCGGCTTCTTATTCACCCTAGTTCTCCGTCCAGGAGTTGCAAGTAGTTTCTGGTGTTTGTAGCCTACTGGAGGCCGTGGACAACGCTGACCGTAGGGGTGGGCTGTGATGCGGTAGGTACGTGGCACGGTGTACCGAATACCCGTTAGGTATCTCGGGAACCCTGTTCACATCGTTCGGGGCCGTATGGGAAACCTCGGCCGGACTCCCTGCGGATGGAACCTGGTTAGGCGATAAACCTGGACTGGAGGCTTAGGTGATTAGGTAGGTCGTGGCCGACACCCACGTTGGGCTTCCGCTTGAAGGTTGCCGAGTACATGTCGTGTAAACGACGGTAAGTGGTGAGAGCGTGTATGAAGAAGTACACCCCTGCAGGGTTAACATGATCTATTCGAATAGCCGCGTCCGCGGTAAAGGACTACTTGGTTGCCTATACAGTGTCAGGACCCCGACTCGATGTCACATCGATCTAGCCGGTAACACTTCATATCACTTTGCGGCCTCACGCACGGTGTTCCCACGGGTGTCGCCTTACCTTTGCCCGGGACCGTTTGCGCCTTTTGGCTCACATATATGATAGTGTCGCTAGCATCCATATGATAAAGAGCCCGGGCTGACATGACTAGTCGTAAACCCAAAGTGGCACAGACTTACAGGGACAGGCATCCATGACCCAGCATCGAACGTGTCGGTCATCAACGAGTGAATCCAGGCTGTAGCACTGGGCTAGCAGGACTCTGGTGAACCGGGCTGTAGCGGGCTAACAGGACTCCGGTATTCATCGCGTGACATTTCCCCGAAGGGACAGACACAGGAACGAAGAAGGACACATGCCGGCCAGCCTAAGTGTTCCGGAGCAGTAGCAAGCTACCATGGCTCGGTGGAAACACTAGGAGACATTTCCCCGTAAGAGAGGCTACTAAAGATAAACAACTAGATGGTCAGATCCCACACATACCAAGCATTTCAATAACGTACACACAATATGCTCGATATGTGCAATACAACATGGCATCACAAAATGACTCTACGACTCAAGTAGTTTATTCAATAGGCTCCGAGGAGCGAGATATTACAAACAAGGGTCTCACGACCCAACACTCAGAGCATACAAGTCAAAGCACAAGCGGAAGCTATCATGTCTGAGTACAGACAACTATAAATGAAAAAGGCTGAGAAGCCTGACTATCTATCAGATCCTGCCGAGGGCACAAGATCGTAGCTGAGGTATCAAGCTAAACGTCGAAGTCCACGTGAAACTACTAGCGAGACCGAAGTCTCTCTGCAAAAACATAAAATAGGCAAACGTGAGTACAAATGTACCCAGCAAGACTTACATCAGATCTATCTACATATGCATCATTATCAACAAAGAGGTGGTGGGGTTTAACTGCAGCAAGCCAGCTCTGACTCGGTGGCTATCCTAAACTACGACTGCAATGTAACTCTTTTGAGGTGGCGCACACGAGTCCACATATTCACCATAGCAATACACCACTATGGATCCGCTCCCGTCTCCCTACGAGATCGCCATCCATAGCACTCACGCTTATCTTGCGTATTTTAGAGTATCCACTTTCACTTGTCTATGAACTGATATAAGCAACCCAGAAGTCCTTTTCCGCGGACACGGCTATTCGAATAGATGATAATAACCCTGCAGGGGTGTACTTCTTCATACATGTTTCCACCACTTAGCGTCTGCACACGACATGTGCTCGGCAGACTTCAAGCGAAAGCCGACGTGGGTGTAGACCATGACCTACCTAAACACTCAAGTCTCTAGTCCAGGTTTATCGCCTATTCGGGTTCCATCCATGAGGAGATCCGGCCGGAGTTTCGCTCACAGCCCCAAACGATGTGAACAGGGTTCCGTGACACCAAACGGGCGCCCGGGTTACCCGGCCACGTGCCTACCGCATCACAGCCCACCCCTACGGTCAGCGCTGTCCACGGCCTCCAGCATACTACAAACACCAGAAACTACTTGCAACTCCTGGACAGAGGACAAGGGTGAATAAGAAGTCGAGCGGGGTCATATTTCAGGGCCCAATGTATGGTAGTAGCTGAATCATGGATCACAAACACAGAACTCAGTTCCTGAGGACGGCTACAATGAGACAACCCACCATGTACTCCTACATGGCCTCTCACCGCTACCTTTACCAAATCGTATTCACACACTTAGCTCACACACAGTAGGACATGTTCACACACCTCTGATTCATCCCCGATGAATCAGACCTGACTCAACTCTAAGCAGTAGCAGGCATGACAAACAAGCATGAATGAGTAGGCACATCAGGGCTCAAACAACTCCTACTCATGCTAGTGGGTTTCATCTAATTACTGTGGAATGACAGGTCATGCAGAGGATAAAGGGGGTTCAACTACCGCAGCAAGTAACAGATGAATCGGTGTTGTCCTAATGCAGTAAAAGAGAGCAGGAGCGAGAGAGTAGGATTGTATCGGAATGAACAAGGGGGTTTTGCTTGCCTGGCACTTCTGAAGATAACAGTGAGTCTTCATCAGTGTCAACGATCACATCATCGATATCACGTCTATCGAGAGGGGACAAATACCGGCAACATAGAAGGAAACACAATCAATGCAAGGCACAATATGATGCATGATCATGACATGGCAATATGAATGTGTTTTGGGCTAATGCACCTAAAACCAGATTAAATGAAGTTGGTTTGAATCCAAGATTCAAATTCAAACTCCATATGTGGTTATTTAAATGTCATTCACTTCATTTGCCCTAAACAGTAGTGATAAGTTGTTCTAACATGCATGAAAATGGTACAGATGGATTCCTTGAATTTTTCTGATAATTTTTCATATATAATTTATTTAATTTGGAGTTACGGTTAATTTTCTATGAATTTTAGAAGTTTAAACAATTTTCTGGAATTTTCTGATTTATTTTAAATCCAGAAAATCATTTAATGCGTCAACATGACATCACCTTGACGTCAGCAGGTCAACAGGGCGCCTCCAGGTCAAACCTGACCAGTGGGGTCCACTGGTCAGTGACCCAGGGCTGTTTAGTGTCAATGGCAGGTGGGGCCGGGTCAAAGGCCAC
>NC_057804.1:302977546-302985815 GCF_018294505.1 Triticum aestivum | reverse complement strand
CCGGAGTGGCCGAATTCGACGGAGACGGCACCGGGGCCGAAGCTCGGAGATGAAGACGATGGCGGCTGCTCGGGGCCCTTCTGGTCACGTGGTTCGGTGAGGGGGTTGGCGACGAGGTGCAGGAGCTCGGGAGCACGTCGGAGAGGGGAGGGGGTGGCGGTGGCCGCGAGGAAGCTTGTCGGTGGCGGCGGGTGTGTTCGGTGGCTGCGCGCGAGAGAGCCAGAGGAGGAGAGGAGCTCGGGGAGAGAGTGAGAGGCCTGGGGGGGTGCGTGGCGTCGCGGACGGGTCCAGGGCGACGAGAGGAAGCAGGAGGTGGCCAGGGGGAAGCAGGAGGTGGCCGAGGCAGCGTCGGCGAGCGCCACGCCTCGCCTCTGCTCGTCCTCCTGGCAGAGGAGGAAGAGGACAAAGGAGGAGGAGGTGGGCTGGGCCGGCTGGGGAGCTGGGCCGGCTCTGGTGGGCTGCACAGTGAGGCCAGGTAAGTTCTGTTCTTTTTATTTTTTTCTGTTCTGTTTGTTTTATTTAATATCTTTTGCCACTGTTTTGAATTTTAAACAAATTCAAACAATGCCAAAAACTACTCTGAATAATTTTATTTGGCTAGATGGACTTTTCCAAAAGCTCATAAAATATTTCAGGGGTATTTGAAATTATATTCTAATTATATGAATATAATTCAAATTCAAATAGCTAATGATTTAAATTCAAAGTCCCAAAAATAAATCCTTAAAAATGTTCAATATTTCGGTTGGGACCAGAACCCTTACCAAAATTATCAAACATTTAAGAAGAGCCTTTTGGAGCAATGAATGAGATTTCTAGGGTTTTTGCCCCTCTTTTATTTAGGGTTTTGAGGCTTCCAATATTCCTCAATTCAAGTTTCAAAAATATAGACATGATGCACACATGAAGTTAACCTAGAGCAATGCCTGAAGCTAGGGATGTGACAACTCACCCCCACTAAACAAGAATCTCGTCTCGAGATTCAAGCGTAGGGTAAGGTGAAAGGGGAACGCAAACTAGTACAATCTTCACGATCCAGGTTGCACTTCAAATGAATGTTGATTTGAACACCATCTTTGTCTTGTCGTCTTGCTCTGAGATCTTCAGCTAATCATGACAAGAAGAGGAAAGGAAAACTCTGGAAGGATTGGTCTTCTCGAAGATCGAACAACTCAGGATTAACTCCCGGAATGAGACATAGAACCATCTCTCGGGTTGAGACACGAGTTACACATCAAGAGGGGTGGAAAGGGACGGATGACGAAGGTTCACTAGGTGGACAACAATTCCACACTTAAGAAGGTGGTAAACGATTGTCAACGTAGCGAGGAGTTGAGTTGCCATGATACCACGACGAAACATCCTGGAGGAGGGTGATTCATAGATTATTATCTTAAGTGGCAAAAAGAATTACCTTTGATATAGAGATCATTGAGACTCTCTATATCAGCCTAAGGCAAATCACAGCAATCGATTGGCGGGGGCGGTAGAATGGCATACTCAGACTTGGATGATGTGGATTACCTTGTTGAAGACAACGTAATGGATGAATTTGCTTACCACCGGAAATGGAAGAGACCCATGGTAGAATGGCACATTGACGGTGCAAGCTGGGAACAAAATGCAAATGCTGGGAATGATTCTGGTAACTGGGGAAGAACCCAACAATAGAGAGTGAATTCACTGTTGAAGTGGTTATAGCATAACCGACGAGACTAGGAGCAATCCCGGTTAGTGCCGGCGATAATACCTAGCGCTTGTGCGTGCTCTCAAGAACTTGAGCATTTCCATAATCATCAAGGTTTTATCAACATCCGTGTCGAAGATCCTGGCAACACAACTTGCTACCATGATGAATGGTGATGGATGATGCAGATGCAAAGGAAGATAACACTTTCTCAGATTTCACCCTAGCGAGGCCAAGGAAACAAAATCTGGATGATCGACCGAGAGACATTTAGCACTCCGCTTCTAATGTTCTCCTTGACGTGCTAGTGTAACCCATTCTTAGATATGGTTTGCTAACTAGAACATTAAGTAAAGGTCGGACTTCGGGAGCAATAGAATCCATAAGGAACAGTTACGGAGGTAAATCCTACGAAATCCTTATGGGGAGGTGGCCAACTTCCTCAACCAAGATACTACAATAATAGGTCTTCCGGCTGGGTGTGTTGGCCACGACATCCACTTTACCGGTTATCGAGGGACCAATATTATAGTTTTTGGGAAATGTTCCAACCATCATATCTGCCTGAGACTCAGATCTGATTGGTGTCAGGATATTCCAGACTCATCGAGTCTAGGAAGAAAAATGAAAGTTTGCAACACAACTTGACGAGATGACGTTGCGAGATTCTCGGAAATGAACTACGATAGCAAGCTCCAAAACATGAGCTGGTTCTGCTACAAACATGTGAACACGTTGTCCCAGACAAGCATGCCCACATGGTAGTCTTACAATAAAGCACTACCGAGTTCTGGTTGGAAGCCATCATCGAGGATATCGAAGTCCTTGCATAAGGTATACTCTTAAGAAGGAACTTCTTCTCCTTGAACAATTCAATCAGTGGCTTGGTGTGCTAGGATACACATATGGAATGAAGATGATCAGTCTATCAAACCACAGAATACTTCGCATGTGCATAACTGACTTGGGATGGTTCCAGAGGAGGCAAAAAACAAACCTTCTCGAGTTCACGACGGCAACTTACATCAAAATGCACGTGAATCAAGGAAGTCACTCCTTTCATCAAACACATACCCCATGAGCTAGCATGAAGAAAATGCTTTCAAAAGTTTCCAACACTAGCTTAATGTTCAACAAAATTATGGAGGAGATAAGGATGTTGTCAATGGGCACAACAACAATTCATCTGGGTTTCCTTTTAAGAGGAATTCCATAGTTAAGTGAACAAGTGATAGCATTGGTCAGACCTAAAAGATATAATGGTGTATGCTCGAGGAATCAACCACGAGTAAGACAACATTACGAATATCGTTGGTTCTGATTTGATTTGACGATAGCCCACACTCATATCAAAGGATTGATAAGACAATAGATCCAGCAACTGATCACAGGGACCAATCGATGAAGATATCATCTTTCTTCAACACACACTACACAAGAATATCCCTTTGGAACGAACTAAGTCAGACAAGCTTTTATCTTCCAACTCTCCAAGTTGTTGTCTAGCTTAATCAACTAGCTCAGGGATATCTAACACCGATTCTTGGAGAAAAGGTGGTTCACAAGAAACCAACTTGATCACGAACTCAACATAGCGGTCAGGTGACAACCCGGTAACACTTCCGAGAAGATCTTCAGAAATCACGAACCACCGATATGTTACTAAGCTCGAGAACAATCTTGCTTTTCAGGGCAAGATGATATGATCAAATGAGCGAGGACTTGACAAAATCCTAACTCATCAATCAAAGAGTGCACCAGGAAATAAGGACTAGGTAGCACGATCAATCTTAGAATGATGATTCAATAAACAACACGCTAAGAATGAAATTATTGTCCTTTAGCTACCAAGCAACAAGGTTGCTAGGAGTATTGATTTCACACATCACGATTCACTTGTCGGCATTCCGGTTACAATAATACAGGAACCGAGGAATGAACAATGATGGCAAGAAGTATCACTGTACCAAGAGTTCATGGGATGGGGTGCAATTCCTATAACAATCTCGATATAAAATATGTAATACTCCAAGGTAGAACAGAACCAAAAGCTGGATTAGCAATTTGATCTGCGGAGCACAACTTCTTTGACCCAATCCTAGATATGGAAGAGGTACCGGAGTTTGTTTCTCCTAGTCATTCTGCGATAGAATGGCTTGACGGACCACAAGAGTAATAGGCATCGATAGACGAACGCACGCATACTCTTGACTATCAATTGATAGACGAGGGTCAGAAGACAACTAAAGAGGGACAACTCAAAGGAACATACGATTTTCTGAGTTGTGGATGCATGGTTTAGCATGTCGAACGAATTCCACATATTTCTTCCGGATAACCCATGCAGAAAGGTAGAACTGGCAGAGTCACGATTTATGGATGGAGAACTCCTCAAGAGTACTCTAATTGTGATCTTTTGATCCAATAAACATCTGCCATAAGCGGTTCATAGTATTTGGAAGAAGGAAATACCACGGACCTCGAGGACTAATGCAAGGTTTACTAATATCCTGAATGAACTAGCAACACTATCAACATGATTTAAGTAGAGTGAATCTCGGGTTCAAAACCCAGGAATAGAATACCTACTACTAAGTAGCATCACGGGATGCTTCCGAGAATAAAAGCCAGAATCATCACACTGGGATCACAAAACATTGCTAGATTACTAGGTGACTCCCTAAACACCTAGGGCCACAATAATATCTCCAACATATATGTCAAGGTAACGAAGTACCTCAACTCACTAAGTAGTGTGGTTAATCTGGCCCAAAGGAACATCGGAACGGAAGGAAGGGATTTTGCAAATGCTTCAGACTATCTAGAAACGTGGGCTGACTCGGACAGCATAACGGCTGTAAATGCTCAGAAAAGATTTGAGACATTCACAAAAATGGTGGCATAACCACTCAGAAGCACAATATCAAGGTTCCGAGATCAACAATTAACATACGGAAGTAGTAGGAACTGAACTGAGACTTAAATCCAACAAACTTATAAGTCTACTGATTAGTAACACGTGATCCTAATAGAAAGAAGAGATAGCCTAGTTCTTAATCCCCGTAGAAGAGAAGATGACTCAGATCAGAAGGGCATAAGGTATAAGGAATAAAAAGAGCCTTACGTTCCATCCCACAATCAATTCCCTTATATAACTAAAGAATTTCTAGACTCAACTTCGACCAGTTTGGCTTGGTAATCCTAAAGGCAGTCAAGCTCTAATACCAACGCTGTCAGGACCCCGACTCGATGTCACATCGATCTAGCCGGTAACACTTCATATCACTTTGCGGCCTCACGCACGGTGTTCCCACGGGTGTCGCCTTACCTTTGCCCGGGACCGTTTGCGCCTTTTGGCTCACGTATATGATAGTGTCGCTAGCATCCATATGATAAAGAGCCCGGGCTGACATGACTAGTCGTAAACCCAAAGTGGCACAGACTTACAGGGACAGGCATCCATGACCCAGCATCGAACGTGTCGGTCATCAACGAGTGAATCCAGGCTGTAGCACTGGGCTAGCAGGACTCCGGTGAACCGGGCTGTAGCGGGCTAACAGGACTCCGGTATTCATCGCGTGACATTTCCCCGAAGGGACAGACACAGGAACGAAGAAGGACACATGCCGGCCAGCCTAAGTGTTCCGGAGCAGTAGCAAGCTACCATGGCTCGGTGGAAACACTAGGAGACATTTCCCCGTAAGAGAGGCTACTAAAGATAAACAACTAGATGGTCAGATCCCACACATACCAAGCATTTCAATAACGTACACACAATATGCTCGATATGTGCAATACAACATGGCATCACAAAATGACTCTACGACTCAAGTAGTTTATTCAATAGGCTCCGAGGAGCGAGATATTACAAACAAGGGTCTCACGACCCAACACTCAGAGCATACAAGTCAAAGCACAAGCGGAAGCTATCATGTCTGAGTACAGACAACTATAAATGAAAAAGGCTGAGAAGCCTGACTATCTATCAGATCCTGCCGAGGGCACAAGATCGTAGCTGAGGTATCAAGCTAAACGTCGAAGTCCACGTGAAACTACTAGCGAGACCGAAGTCTCTCTGCAAAAACATAAAATAGGCAAACGTGAGTACAAATGTACCCAGCAAGACTTACATCAGATCTATCTACATATGCATCATTATCAACAAAGAGGTGGTGGGGTTTAACTGCAGCAAGCCAGCTCTGACTCGGTGGCTATCCTAAACTACGACTGCAATGTAACTCTTTTGAGGTGGCGCACACGAGTCCACATATTCACCATAGCAATACACCACTATGGATCCGCTCCCGTCTCCCTACGAGATCGCCATCCATAGCACTCACGCTTATCTTGCGTATTTTAGAGTATCCACTTTCACTTGTCTATGAACTGATATAAGCAACCCAGAAGTCCTTTTCCGCGGACACGGCTATTCGAATAGATGATAATAACCCTGCAGGGGTGTACTTCTTCATACATGTTTCCACCACTTAGCGTCTGCACACGACATGTGCTCGGCAGACTTCAAGCGAAAGCCGACGTGGGTGTAGACCATGACCTACCTAAACACTCAAGTCTCTAGTCCAGGTTTATCGCCTATTCGGGTTCCATCCATGAGGAGATCCGGCCGGAGTTTCGCTCACAGCCCCAAACGATGTGAACAGGGTTCCGTGACACCAAACGGGCGCCCGGGTTACCCGGCCACGTGCCTACCGCATCACAGCCCACCCCTACGGTCAGCGCTGTCCACGGCCTCCAGCATACTACAAACACCAGAAACTACTTGCAACTCCTGGACAGAGGACAAGGGTGAATAAGAAGTCGAGCGGGGTCATATTTCAGGGCCCAATGTATGGTAGTAGCTGAATCATGGATCACAAACACAGAACTCAGTTCCTGAGGACGGCTACAATGAGACAACCCACCATGTACTCCTACATGGCCTCTCACCGCTACCTTTACCAAATCGTATTCACACACTTAGCTCACACACAGTAGGACATGTTCACACACCTCTGATTCATCCCCGATGAATCAGACCTGACTCAACTCTAAGCAGTAGCAGGCATGACAAACAAGCATGAATGAGTAGGCACATCAGGGCTCAAACAACTCCTACTCATGCTAGTGGGTTTCATCTAATTACTGTGGAATGACAGGTCATGCAGAGGATAAAGGGGGTTCAACTACCGCAGCAAGTAACAGATGAATCGGTGTTGTCCTAATGCAGTAAAAGAGAGCAGGAGCGAGAGAGTAGGATTGTATCGGAATGAACAAGGGGGTTTTGCTTGCCTGGCACTTCTGAAGATAACAGTGAGTCTTCATCAGTGTCAACGATCACATCATCGATATCACGTCTATCGAGAGGGGACAAATACCGGCAACACAGAAGGAAACACAATCAATGCAATGCACAATATGATGCATGATCATGACATGGCAATATGAATGTGTTTTGGGCTAATGCACCTAAAACCAGATTAAATGAAGTTGGTTTGAATCCAAGATTCAAATTCAAACTCCATATGTGGTTATTTAAATGTCATTCACTTCATTTGCCCTAAACAGTAGTGATAAGTTGTTCTAACATGCATGAAAATGGTACAGATGGATTCCTTGAATTTTTCTGATAATTTTTCATATATAATTTATTTAATTTGGAGTTACGGTTAATTTTCTATGAATTTTAGAAGTTTAAACAATTTTCTGGAATTTTCTGATTTATTTTAAATCCAGAAAATCATTTAATGCGTCAACATGACATCACCTTGACGTCAGCAGGTCAACAGGGCGCCTCCAGGTCAAACCTGACCAGTGGGGTCCACTGGTCAGTGACCCAGGGCTGTTTAGTGTCAATGGCAGGTGGGGCCGGGTCAAAGGCCACGTCAGCGTGGTCAAAGCTGACGCGTGGGGCCACTGTAATTAGATTAAACCTAATCTATTTTAGTTAGCCGGTTAGTTAGGCGGTGGGGCCCGGCTGTCAGTGGCTCTGGGGGGTTAGTTAATGGGGTTATTAGCGCTAATGACGACGCCACGTCAGGTACGCCAGCGATGAGTCGCCGGTGACCACAGAACACGGCGGGGCACGCCGGACTTGCGCTAGAGGCGTCAGTTTGGCGCGCTGAGGGCACCAGGGGATGGCCCTTGCTCCCGCGCATCCAGAGGACCGAGTGGGAGGTCGTGGGGTCGACGGAGCTCGTCGGAACGGAGCTCGCGGCGGCGCCGGAGTTCGGTGAGTGCGGGGCTGGCGCTGTGGTGCACGGGAGGGCGAGATAGGATAGGCGTTAGACTCCTGGTGGCTTCCTGAGTGCGGTGACACGCTCCGAGACGAGCTCAAGCGGCTGTAGTGACGGCGGTGACGAGGTCAGCGGCGGCCGGAGTTCGGCCGCGGCGGAGCTATGGCCTAGAGCTCGCAAACGCGAGGGGAGAGAGAGGGGTTCTGCACGGAGGCTCACCGCGGAGCTGTAGGGGGGGTCAGTGGGCTCGGGGGCGCGCCGGAGTGGCCGAATTCGACGGAGACGGCACCGGGGCCGAAGCTCGGAGATGAAGACGATGGCGGCTGCTCGGGGCCCTTCTGGTCACGTG
>NC_057804.1:302968310-302977383 GCF_018294505.1 Triticum aestivum | reverse complement strand
GACGAGGTGCAGGAGCTCGGGAGCACGTCGGAGAGGGGAGGGGGTGGCGGTGGCCGCGAGGAAGCTTGTCGGCAGCGGCGGGTGTGTTCGGTGGCTGCGCGCGAGAGAGCCAGAGGAGGAGAGGAGCTTGGGGAGAGAGTGAGAGGCCTGGGGGGGGTGCGTGGCGTCGCGGACGGGTCCAGGGCGACGAGAGGAAGCAGGAGGTGGCCAGGGGGAAGCAGGAGGTGGCCGAGGCAGCGTCGGCGAGCGCCACGCCTCGCCTCTGCTCGTCCTCCTGGCAGAGGAGGAAGAGGA
This sequence comes from Triticum aestivum, assembly GCF_018294505.1. NCBI lineage: Eukaryota > Viridiplantae > Streptophyta > Magnoliopsida > Poales > Poaceae > Triticum > Triticum aestivum. Next base: position 302,977,089 of record NC_057804.1, on the reverse strand, counting down.
CAAAGGAGGAGGAGGTGGGCTGGGCCGGCTGGGGAGCTGGGCCGGCTCTGGTGGGCTGCACGGTGAGGCCAGGTAAGTTCTGTTCTTTTTATTTTTTTCTGTTCTGTTTGTTTTATTTAATATCTTTTGCCACTGTTTTGAATTTTAAACAAATTCAAACAATGCCAAAAACTCCTCTGAATAATTTTATTTGGCTAGATGGACTTTTCCAAAAGCTCATAAAATATTTCAGGGGTATTTGAAATTATATTCTAATTATATGAATATAATTCAAATTCAAATAGCTAATGATTTAAATTCAAAGTCCCAAAAATAAATCCTTAAAAATGTTCAATATTTCGGTTGGGACCAGAACCCTTACCAAAATTATCAAACATTTAAGAAGAGCCTTTTGGAGCAATGAATGAGATTTCTAGGGTTTTTGCCCCTCTTTTATTTAGGGTTTTGAGGCTTCCAATATTCCTCAATTCAAGTTTCAAAAATATAGACATGATGCACACATGAAGTTAACCTAGAGCAATGCCTGAAGCTAGGGATGTGACATACAGTTCATAGACAAGTAAATGGAAACTACTAAAAGCCTCAAGATAAGTGTGAGTGCCGAGGATGGCTCTTCCGTAGGAAGACGGAGGCGGATCCTCGGTAGTGTATTGAAGTGGTGAGTAGCGGACTCGTGTGCGCAAAACCATTTCAAGTTGAAGTATCGTAGGATAGTCTAGCCAAGAGTCAAAGCTGGCTTGCTGCAATAACTCCACCAACCCTTCTTGATAATATGCATGTATGTAGGATCTGATGTAAGTCTTGCTGAGTACCTTTGTACTCATGTTGCTATAATTTACATTTTACAGAAGACGCTGCAACCCCTTCTGATGGGTTCTACGTAGACGTTGACATCAACGAGTAGGCTAAAGGCCCAGGTGGTGATCCTGAGCTTGTGAAGGACCATGTAGTATAGCTAGGCTTTCCAAGCCTCTTTTATTTTACTAGTTGTCTGTACTCAGACAAGTTACTTCCGCTGCTGGTTTGTATGACTGTATGACTTGAATGCTGGGTCGTGAGACCTGTACCTTTGTGTATGTTATGTATGGCTCCCTGAGCCTTAAATAAAGTACTTGTGTCGTAGAGTCATGTTGTGATGCTTCGTTGTATTTGCACATATCGAGCATATTGTGTGTATGATTGAAATGCTTGGTATGTGTGGGATCTGACTACCTAGTTGTTTATCTTTAGTAGCCTCTCTTACCGGGAAATGTCTCCTAGTGTTACCGCTGAGCCATGGTAGCTTGCTACTGCTCTAGAACACTTAGGCTGGCCGGCATGTGTCCTTCTTCGTTCCTGTGTCTGTCCCTTCGGGGAAATGTCACGCATTGAGTACCGGAGTCCTGTTAGCCCGCTACAGCCCGGTTTATCGGAGTCCTGCTAGCCCAGTGCTACAGCCCGGACCCACTTGCTGATGACCGACACGTTCGAAGCTGGGTCATGGATGCCTGTCCCTGTAAGTCTGTGCCACTTTGGGTTTACGACTAGTCATGTCAGCCCGGGCTCCTTATCATATGGATGCTAGCGACACTATCATATACGTGAGCCAAAAGGCGCAAACGGTCCCGGGCAAAGGTAAGGCGACACCCGTGGGGATACCGTGCGTGAGGCCGCAAAGTGATATGAGGTGTTACCGGCTAGATCGATGTCACACCCTAGCTAGTCATGCATTAGAGTGTTGCATCATGTTTACTCATTCATCAGAAACTTGAAATGGGGATGACAGAACCCCCAGTCCCCTCTGAAACCAACTAGGGTTTACTAAAATAATTTTCAATGAACCTGAAATGCCCTTCTAAAATGCCCATCATTTTTGCCTTGGTTGAGAACCTCTGCCAAAAGTGGTGCACATTTTTCTAGGCCATCCTAGGGTTTTGAATTAAATCATAGCTATTTGAATTTGGGCATTTAAAATAATATAAAATATTTAAATGCTCAAATATCTCCAAACTAAAATGTTTCATGTTGGAAATAATCCAACTTTGGACCAGGAGTAGTTTGGTGATTTTTGGAGTTGCCTAGGTATTTTATTTAATTCAACAAAGTTGCAGATATATTAAATAAAAACAGAAAACAGAAAATAAATAAAGGGAGAAGCTTACCTGGGCTCCTCCCTGTGCGGCCCAGCCCAGCCGGCCCAGCACTGTGCTGGCCCGTGCCAGCCAGCTGCTTTCCCTCGCCAGAGCAGGCAGGGAGGTGAGCATGGCGCGCCCGAGCTCGCCACGCACCACCCAGCCTCTCTGCATCGCCCTGGTCGCCGTTGCGCCGCGTGGATCGTCTTCTGGTCGTCGCCCCGACCTCGCCGACACCCCATTCACCCTCCCCCGGCTCTCCCTCACCCTCTCTCTCTCACGGCCGAAGCTCACCGTCGCCGCCGTTCGCCTTAGCCACCGTCTCCGACCACCCCTCGCTCCCCCGACAAGCTCAGAAGCTCCGCCTCGACTCCCTCTTCCTCCCCACCGCTCCACGGGTCCCCGGAAGCCCTGCATCGCCGCCACGTCGCCGTTCCCCTCTTCGGGCTCCGATCATCGTCGCCGTCAAATTCGTCGTCTCCGACGCGTCCCCGAGCCCGCTTCGACGCCCACTGCAACCGCGGTGAGCCCCCAGAGCGTTTCCCCCTTCTCCCCTGCTCTCTCCCGACCCCTAGGCCCTAGCCCCACCTCGGCCGAGAGCTTCACGCCGCCGGCGATGTCGCCGTCGTGGCCACGATCGCCGTAGCGCCCAACCGAGCACGCCATCGTGCTCCACATCTCACTAGGAGCACGTAGCACGCTCCAACACCCCCCCTAACGCCCTGCAACACCGTTCCCGTGCACGACCGAACCCCGGCCGCCGCAGCCGAGCTCGCCGCCGTCGACTCCGGCCACCCCGACCCCAACGGGCTCCGCCAAGAGCTGCGGGTTGTCCTCAGCTCCATTCCGGTGGCCTCCGCAGTCCATTTGGTGGCCGAAACGACCAAAACCACTCTCGCCGCCGCGCTGATGGTCGCCGCCGGCCAGAACTCCGGCGAGCTGACGTGGCCGAGTTAATTAGCCACTAACCCCCCCACCTACTGACGCTGACAAGTGGGCCCCAGGGCCTAGTCAAAGCTAACCAGCCCGGGTCAACGTGGGATTAGCCCTGTGTCACTGACATGTGGACCCCACACGTCAGGTTTGACCCGAGCCAGCTCTGTTGACCTGCTGATGCCACTGTGACGTCAGGCTGACGCAGTAATTGAATTTCTGGATTTAAATTAAATCAGGAAATTCCAGAATATTATTTAAACTTCAAAAATTCATAACTTTTATTCTGTAACTCCAAATTGGACAAATTATATATGAAAAATGATCAGAAAAATCCAATCTATCCATCTGTACTATTTTCATGCATGATCAAACAAGTTAAATTGATGTTTTAATCAGAACAAGGAAAAGCACTTTAAAAGGCCATATTTGAATTTGAAATTTGAATCTTTGATTCAAATTTGTTCAAACACTTCTGGTTTTAGTTGCATTAGCCCAACACACTCATATTGCCATGTTTCATGCATGCATCATATTGTTGCATATTGTTTGGTAATGTTTGTGTATCGATGTCCTTTGCGACAGGATCTGTTCCCGAGGAGTACCCTGTTTACCCTAGCGAAGAACCGTATCCGTGCAACGAACCATCAGGCAAGCAACCAACCATTTGATCATATCGATACAATCCCATGTTCTCGCTCCTGCTCTCTTTTACTGCATAAAGACAACGCGATTCAAACTGCTGTGTGCTACGGTAGTTGAACCCATTTCCTCTGCATGACCTGTCATTGCCACAGTAACTAGATGAAACCCACTAGCATGTGTAGGAGTTGATTGAGCCATATGTATGTGTTGTTCCTACCTTGCTATGCCTGCTATGCTTAGAGTCGTGTCAGGTCTGGTTCATCTGGGGATGGGCTAGAGTGAAATGATTATGTCGGTAATGAGAGTGGTGTGGTGAACACGATTTGGTAAAGGTATCGATGAGAGGCCATGTAGGAGTACATGGTGGGTTGTTTCATTGAAGCCGACCTTAAGCACTGAGATCTGTATGTGTGATTTAAGAATCAGCTACTACCATGCATTGGGCCCGAAACCAATGGACCCTCTCGACTTCTTATTCACCCTAGTTCTCCGTCCAGGAGTTGCAAGTAGTTTCTGGTGTTTGTAGCCTACTGGAGGCCGTGGACAGCGCTGACCGTAGGGGTGGGCTGTGATGCGGTAGGTACGTGGCACGGTGTACCGAATACCCGTTAGGTATCTCGGGAACCCTGTTCACATCGTTCGGGGCCGTATGGGAAACCTCGGCCAAACTCCCTGCGGATGGAACCTGAATAGGCGATAAACCTGGACTGGAGGCTTAGGTGATTAGGTAGGTCGTGGCCGACACCCACGTTGGGCTTCCGCTTGAAGGTTGCCGAGTACATGTCGTGTAAACGATGGTAAGTGGTGAGAGCGTGTATGAAGAAGTACCCCCTGCAGGGTTCATATGATCTATTCGAATAGCCGCGTCCGCGGTAAAGGACTACTTGGTTGCCTATACAGTTCATAGACAAGTAAATGGACACTATTAAAAGCCTCAAGATAAGTGTGAGTGCCGAGGATGGCTCTTCCGTAGGAAGACGGAGGTGGATCCTCGGTAGTGTATTGAAGTGGTGAATAGTGGACTCGTGTGCGCAAAACTATTTCAAGTTGGAGTATCGTAGGATAGTCTAGCCAAGAGTCAAAGCTAGCTTGCTGCAATAACTCCACCAACCCTTCTTGATACTATGCATGTATGTAGGATCTGATGTAAGTCTTGCTGAGTACTTTTGTACTCATGTTGCTATAATCTACATTTTTACAGAAGACGCTGCAACCCCTTCTGATGGGTTCTATGTAGACGTTGACATCAACGAGTAGGCTAAGGACCCAGGTGGTGACCCTGAGCTTGTGATGGACCACGTAGTATAGTTAGGCTTCCAAGCCTATTTTATTTTACTAGTTGTCTGTACCCAGACAAAGTACTTCCGCTGCTGGCTTGTATGATTGTATGACTTGTATGTTGGGTCGTGAGACCCGTACCTTTGTGTGTATGATAGGTATGGCTCCCTGAGCCTTAAATAAAGTACTTGTGTCATAGAGTCATGTTGTGATGCTTCGTTGTATTTGCACATATCGAGCATATTGTGTGTATGATTGAAATGCTTGGTATGTGTGGGGTCTGACTATCTAGTTGTTTATCTTTAGTAGCCTCTCTTACCGGGAAATGTCTCCTAGTGTTACCGCTGAGCCATGGTAGCTTGCTACTGCTCTGGAACACTTAGGCTGGCCGGCATGTGTCCTTCTTCGTTCCTGTGTCTGTCCCTTCGGGGAAATGTCACGCTTTGAGTACCGGAGTCCTGTTAGCCCGCTACAGCCCGGTTTACCGGAGTCCTGCTAGCCCAGTGCTACAGCCCGGACCCACTTGCTGATGACCGACACGTTTGAAGCTGGGTCATGGATGCCTGTCCCTGTAAGTCTGTGCCACTTTGGGTTTACGACTAGTCATGTCAGCCCGGGCTCTTTATCATATGGATGCTAGCGACACTATCATATACGTGAGCCAAAAGGCGCAAACGGTCCCGGGAAAAGGTAAGACGACACCCGTGGGAATACCGTGCGTGAGGCCGCAAAGTGATATGAGGTGTTACCAGCTAGATCGATGTGACATCGAGTCGGGGTCCTGACAGCATTGGCATCAGAGCCGGACTGCCTGTAGGTTCTCCAAGCCAAACTGGTCGATGTTGAGTCTAGAAATTCTTTAGTTATATGTAGGGGAATTGTTTGTGGGTTGGAACGTAAGGCTCTTTTTACTCCTTATACCTTATGACTTTCTGATCTGAGTCAGTCCATTCTTCCACCGGGGGTTAAGGAATTAGGATCTGTTCTCTCTATCAGGATCACGTGTTACTGATCAGTAGTACCTTATGAGTTTGATGGTTATCAGCCTAGTTCAGTTCTACTACCACATTATGTTGATGGAATGGTTCCAGAACTTGATATGATGATGTTGAGTGTGTACGAAATCCTTTGTCAAATGTCTCAATATCCTTTTTGAGCATTTACAGCTGTTATGCTGCCGAAATTTTGCTAGAAATTCTAATGCCTTTGCATTATGATTATGCTTTCAGATGGCCACTCGCGACCTCAATCAAGTGGTTCGCCTGACTCGATGCCTAGATGTACCCGGCCATACTGCTAAGTTGGTCAGGGTAATGACTGAGGCTGGATATCGCTGGTATCCTGAGTACACGGTCGAAGAGCAATTCCGAGACTTTAACCAAAGCCAGTATCTCTGCACTGTCAGGATATTTCCATCTTATCCTGGATCCACTGAGCCTCTTCACTGCTCCTATGGACTCGGGGTTACTATTGAGATGGCTGTCCAGGACGCCGCCTACTCTATGATGACCATTATGCGAGTCAGATCTGGTCTGTTTCGGGACTCTGATTTCCGGTATATGCCAGGATCACTTCCGGGAGCACAAGGATATCTCCAGGCTATCTATGCTGACTCCACTCAGGAGGATTCACGGACTCGCACCACTGCTGAGATGCTCGAGGATAAGGACCGTGAAAATCGGGCCTTAAGGTTAGAGCTCTTCAATACCCGTGCTGACCACTGGGCCACTTTGACTCGGTTCGCACCGGCGGTGCAAGCTGGATATTCAGATATGCGCGATCTCTATCCTGTGAGATCTGCTCTGCCGGACGTGATGGTTTGGCGTGATGTAGGAGGCATCACCCCACCTCGCGGTCCCCGCAGGCCACCGTTTGTTGGTCCAAGGCCTCATCCTAGCCCCTATGGTCCACAAGCTCCGCGAGACCGTCTGTTTCTGGATGATCATGTTGAACTTCCAGGCTATGGAGGTGACTTCTACGAGGACTACTACGGATCGGTCTGAGTTAGGGGGTAGCATCACTAGTTCGCACTAGCTGTGTCATCTATCGTCCCGCGTGACTCGTGGGATATGACCTAGTTTGTACTCCTTCCGGAGATGTAGAAAAATAATGTATAGGAGCTTGAGATGCCTCCGATGAGATGTAATCCTCTTTTCACCGTATTAGTACTTGCTTGGTCTTGTACTAAACCTGTATGGTGTGTATGACAATGGAATAAAGAAGCAGTTTCTGTATCTACCATGTCATACGGATGATCATCTTGCATTCCGAGTTATTCCTTACATTATGTACCCTATGTCGGAATTTTACCATCCTGACTAAATCATTGTCTTGTTTACCTAGGATGGTCAACACGCGCGCTAACCCTGCTTCCCAAGAGCAGGCCGAAGGCAGTGAAGCCAGAAATGAAACTCTGCCTCATCCTCCTTCACTAGCCGAGGTGATGATGGAAGCCGAGAGAAACAAGCGGGAGACAAACCGTTTGTTGGAGCGTATTGAACAGAATACAGCACACCATCAGAGGGCTAACGTGGTGTCACTCAGTGATTTTATCAAATTGCATCCACCCACGTTCCACCACTCCGTCGAGCCTCTCGACGCTGATGACTGGCTTCGCAGTATCTCTCACAAGTTGCGTTCCGCGCTGGTAGCGGAGGCTGACAAGGTCACCTTTGCCGCATATCATCTTGAAGGCCCCGCCAGTCTATGGTGGGAGAATTATGGAGCTATGCGCCCAGCAAGCCATGTCACAACTTGGGCTGAGTTCAGTGAGGCTTTCCGTGAACATCACATTCCGGAGGGTCTCATGGACCGTAAGCGTGAAGAATTTTGCAATTTCACCCAAGGCCGACTTTCTGTGGATGTCTATAGCAGGGAGTTTGGTAATCTTGCACGATATGCAACCGAGGAAGTTTCTACTGACGCCAAGAAGCAAGCAAGGTTCCGCAAGGGCCTTAGTCCTGAGCTTCGCCGCGACCTCCGTCTGCATGAGTGCACATCTTTTTCGAAACTTGTCAACAAAGCCATCAGTGCTGAAACTGGTCAGACTGACTACGACGCAACACGCAAGCATGGACATGACATGGGTTCCTCATCCGGTGCTGGTCCTCAGAAGCGCCGCGTGTGGGTACCCAACACCGCCCTGCCACCCAGGTTCACACCGAGGCCATCTTTCCAGGCGCCTCGCCCCGTTCAACAGTCTGCACCGGCCAAGCCCTATGGGGGTCCAACCAATAATGCTCCTCCACGTACCAGTTCCGTGACTTGTTTCAAGTGTGGGGAATCTGGTCACTATATGCGTGAGTGTCCCCAGACCAACCCCAATCAATCTGCTAAAGCTGTTGGCCGTGGCAAGCCGACAGGAAAAGTGTTTCATGCTAAACCGGTCACCGCTTCACGTGGCCATGTCAACTGTATCTCTGCCGAAGAAGCTCAAGAAGATCCCAACGTCGTTCTCGGTACGCTTCTTGTTAATTGCCACCCGGCATCTGTTCTTTTCGATACAGGAGCCTCTCATTCTTTTATATCTGAAAATTATGCTCGTTTGCATAACGTTGCATTCTGTGACTTGCCATCCTCTATGGTAATTCAAACTCCGGGATCCAAATGGCAAACTTCTAGAGTAAGCCATGGAAATGAAATCCAAGTCGACAGACTTGTTTTCCTCGCATCTTTGATAGCCCTTAAATCTTCAGATATTAATATCATTTTGGGTATGGACTGGATGTCAGCTCATCATGCCAAAATTGATTGCTTCTCTAGGACTGTTCAACTCACCCACCCTTCGGGCAAGATAGTCAATGTTTTGACTC
>NC_057804.1:302958850-302967129 GCF_018294505.1 Triticum aestivum | reverse complement strand
TAAATCTTATTGTAACAACCTGATGTTACAACAAAGTCAACCGCTTCTCCATGAGGAATTTCGGAAGCTTAACCTTCACATTGTACCTCAAGGTTTTCTCTCCACCTTGGTGGCAAAACCTACCCTTACGGATCAAATTATCAAAGCACAGAAGGTAGATCCGGGAATCTCCCGCATCAAGAGGAACATTCAGAAAGGAATTGCGAATTGCTTCTCCGTTAATGATCAAGGAGTCGTATACTTCGGGAATCGACTAGTGGTTCCCAAGGTGCGCAACCTGAGGCGATTGATCCTTAAGGAAGCTCATGAATCCCCTCTCACCATTCATCCCGGTAGTACTAAGATGTATCAGGACCTACGCCAGAGGTTCTGGTGGACTAGGATGAAGAGAGAAATCGCTCAGTATATTGCTAATTGCGACGTCTGTCGTCGAGTAAAAGCAGAGCATCAACGGCCTGCTGGCACCCTTCAACCCTTAGCTATTCCTGAATGGAAATGGGATAAAATTGGTATGGATTTCATCACCGGTTTTCCCAGGACCAAAAGGGGGAATAATTCTATTTTCGTCGTGGTCGATCGTCTTTCCAAAGTAGCTCATTTCTTACCTGTTCGTGAGAGTATAACCGCTAGCCAGCTAGCTGACTTATACATCTCCCGAATAGTGTCCCTCCATGGTGTTCCTTTGGAAATCAATTCGGATCGAGGAAGTCTCTTCACCTCTCGATTTTGGGAAAGTTTCCAAAATGCTATGGGAACCCGTCTCTCCTTTAGCACCGCTTTCCACCCTCAGTCAAGTGGTCAAGTGGAACGCGTCAACCAAATTCTAGAAGACATGCTTCGAGCCTCTGTTATCTCTTTCGGAATGGACTGGGAGAAGTGCCTTCCATTTGCCGAATTCGCTTATAACAACAGCTATCAATCTAGCTTGGGTAAAGCCCCTTTTGAAGTTCTCTATGGACGGCGATGTCGAACACCCCTTAACTGGTCAGAAACCGGGGAAAGACAATTCTTTGGCCCGGATATGATTCAGGAAGCAGAAGAACAAGTTCGAATCGTTCGTGAAAAGTTGAAAACAGCCCAATCCCGTCAAAAGAGTCAATATGACCGAAAACATAAGGCTATGACTTTTGAGGTTGACGAGAAGGCTTACCTTCGGGTCACCCCTCTGAAGGGAACCCATCGTTTCGGTATCAAAGGCAAATTGGCTCCTCGTTACATTGGACCTTTTCGCATTCTTGCCAAACGAGGAGAAGTTGCCTACCAGTTGGAACTACCTCCGCATCTCTCCAGAGTTCACGATGTCTTCCACGTTTCTCAACTCAGGCGTTGCTTCTCGGATCCTATCCCTGAAGTGGACCACGAAACGCTTGATCTCCAAGATGATCTTACATATCGAGAGTACCCCATTCATATCCTCGATCAAGCCGAACGTACCACGCGACGTCATAACATCAAGTTTCTCAAAGTTCAATGGTCGCACCATTCTGAAGATGAAGCAACTTGGGAAAGGGAGGATCGTCTTCGACTCGAGTATCCCGCCTTCTTCCCGGAGGAACCCAAATCTCGGGATGAGATTATTTTGAGTGGGGGTGAGTTGTCACACCCTAGCTAGTCATGCATTAGAGTGTTGCATCATGTTTACTCATTCATCAGAAACTTGAAATGGGGATGACAGAACCCCCAGTCCCCTCTGAAACCAACTAGGGTTTACTAAAATAATTTTCAATGAACCTGAAATGCCCTTCTAAAATGCCCATCATTTTTGCCTTGGTTCAGAACCTCTGCCAAAAGTGGTGCACATTTTTCTAGGCCATCCTAGGGTTTTGAATTAAATCATAGCTATTTGAATTTGGGCATTTAAAATAATATAAAATATTTAAATGCTCAAATATCTCCAAACTAAAATGTTTCATGTTGGAAATAATCCAACTTTGGACCAGGAGTAGTTTGGTGATTTTTGGAGTTGCCTAGGTATTTTATTTAATTCAACAAAGTTGCAGATATATTAAATAAAAACAGAAAACAGAAAATAAATAAAGGGAGAAGCTTACCTGGGCTCCTCCCTGTGCGGCCCAGCCCAGCCGGCCCAGCACTGTGCTGGCCCGTGCCAGCCAGCTGCTTCCCCTCGCCAGAGCAGGCAGGGAGGTGAGCATGGCGCGCCCGAGCTCGCCACGCACCACCCAGCCTCTCTGCATCGCCCTGGTCGCCGTTGCGCCGCGTGGATCGTCTTCTGGTCGTCGCCCCGACCTCGCCGACACCCCATTCACCCTCCCCCGGCTCTCCCTCACCCTCTCTCTCTCACGGCCGAAGCTCACCGTCGCCGCCGTTCGCCTTAGCCACCGTCTCCGACCACCCCTCGCTCCCCCGACAAGCTCAGAAGCTCCGCCTCGACTCCCTCTTCCTCCCCACCGCTCCACGGGTCCCCGGAATCCCTGCATCGCCGCCACGTCGCCGTTCCCCTCTTCGGGCTCCGATCATCGTCGCCGTCAAATTCGTCGTCTCCGACGCGTCCCCGAGCCCGCTTCGACGCCCACTGCAACCGCGGTGAGCCCCCGGAGCGTTTCCCCCTTCTCCCCTGCTCTCTCCCGACCCCTAGGCCCTAGCCCCACCTCGGCCGAGAGCTTCACGCCGCCGGCGATGTCGCCGTCGTGGCCACGATCGCCGTAGCGCCCAACCGAGCACGCCATCGTGCTCCACATCTCACTAGGAGCACGTAGCACGCTCCAACACCCCCCCTAACGCCCTGCAACACCGTTCCCGTGCACGACCGAACCCCGGCCGCCGCAGCCGAGCTCGCCGTCGTCGACTCCGGCCACCCCGACCCCAACGGGCTCCGCCAAGAGCTGCGGGTTGTCCTCAGCTCCATTCCGGTGGCCTCCGCGGTCCATTTGGTGGCCGAAACGACCAAAACCACTCTCGCCGCCGCGCTGATGGTCGCCGCCGGCCAGAACTCCGGCGAGCTGACGTGGCCGAGTTAATTAGCCACTAACCCCCCCACCTACTGACGCTGACAAGTGGGCCCCAGGGCCTAGTCAAAGCTAACCAGCCCGGGTCAACGCGGGATTAGCCCTGTGTCACTGACGTGTGGACCCCACACGTCAGGTTTGACCCGAGCCAGCTCTGTTGACCTGCTGATGCCACTGTGACGTCAGGCTGACGCAGTAATTGAATTTCTGGATTTAAATTAAATCAGGAAATTCCAGAATATTATTTAAACTTCAAAAATTCATAACTTTTATTCTGTAACTCCAAATTGGACAAATTATATATGAAAAATGATCAGAAAAATCCAATCTATCCATCTGTACTATTTTCATGCATGATCAAACAAGTTAAATTGATGTTTTAAGCAGAATAAGGAAAAGCACTTAAAGAGGCCATGTTTGAGTTTGAAATTTGAATCTTTGATTCAAATTTTTTCAAACACATCTGGTTTTAGTTGCATTAGCCCAACACACTCATATTGCCATGTTTCATGCATGCATCATATTGTTGCATATTGTTTGGTGATGTTTGCGTATCGGTGTCCTTTGCGACAGGATCTGTCCCCGAGGAGTACCGTGATTACCCTAACGAAGAACTGTATCCGTGCAACGAACCATCAGGCAAGCAACCAACCATTTGATCATATCGATACAATCCCATGTTCTCGCTCCTGCTCTCTTTTACTGCATTAAGACAACGCGATTCAAACTGCTATGTGCTACGGTAGTTGAACCCATTTCCTCTGCATGACCTGTCATTGCCACAGTAACTAGATGAAACCCACTAGCATGTGTAGGAGTTGATTGAGCCATATGTATGTGTTGTTCCTACCTTGCTATGCCTGCTATGCTTAGAGTCGTGTCAGGTCTGGTTCATCTGGGTGATGGGCTAGAGTGAAATGATTATGTCGGTAATGAGAGTGGTGTGATGAACACGATTTGGTAAAGGTATCGATGAGAGGCCATGTAGGAGTACATGGTGGGTTGTTTCATTGAAGCCGACCTTAAGCACTGAGATCTGTATGTGTGATTTAAGAATCAGCTACTACCATGCATTGGGCCCGAAACCAATGGACCCTCTCGACTTCTTATTCACCCTAGTTCTCCGTCCAGGAGTTGCAAGTAGTTTCTGGTGTTTGTAGCCTACTGGAGGCCGTGGACAGCGCTGACCGTAGGGGTGGGCTGTGATGCGGTAGGTACGTGGCACGGTGTATCGAATACCCGTTAGGTATCTCGGGAACCCTGTTCACATCGTTCGGGGCCGTATGGGAAACCTCGGCCGGACTCCCTGCGGATGGAACCTGAATAGGCGATAAACCTGGACTGGAGGCTTAGGTGATTAGGTAGGTCGTGGCCGACAACCACGTTGGGCTTCCGCTTGAAGGTTGCCGAGTACATGTCGTGTAAACGACGGTAAGTGGTGAGAGCGTGTATGAAGAAGTACCCCCTGCAGGGTTAATATGATCTATTCGAATAGCCGCGTCCGCGGTAAAGGACTACTTGGTTGCCTATACAGTTCATAGACAAGTAAATGGACACTATTAAAAGCCTCAAGATAAGTGTGAGTGCCGAGGATGGCTCTTCCGTAGGAAGACGGAGGTGGATCCTCGGTAGTGTATTGAAGTGGTGAATAGTGGACTCGTGTGCGCAAAACTATTTCAAGTTGGAGTATCGTAGGATAGTCTAGCCAAGAGTCAAAGCTAGCTTGCTGCAATAACTCCACCAACCCTTCTTGATACTATGCATGTATGTAGGATCTGATGTAAGTCTTGCTGAGTACTTTTGTACTCATGTTGCTATAATCTACATTTTTACAGAAGACGCTGCAACCCCTTCTGATGGGTTCTATGTAGACGTTGACATCAACGAGTAGGCTAAGGACCCAGGTGGTGACCCTGAGCTTGTGATGGACCACGTAGTATAGTTAGGCTTCCAAGCCTATTTTATTTTACTAGTTGTCTGTACCCAGACAAAGTACTTCCGCTGCTGGCTTGTATGATTGTATGACTTGTATGTTGGGTCGTGAGACCCGTACCTTTGTGTGTATGATAGGTATGGCTCCCTGAGCCTTAAATAAAGTACTTGTGTCATAGAGTCATGTTGTGATGCTTCGTTGTATTTGCACATATCGAGCATATTGTGTGTATGATTGAAATGCTTGGTATGTGTGGGGTCTGACTATCTAGTTGTTTATCTTTAGTAGCCTCTCTTACCGGGAAATGTCTCCTAGTGTTACCGCTGAGCCATGGTAGCTTGCTACTGCTCTGGAACACTTAGGCTGGCCGGCATGTGTCCTTCTTCGTTCCTGTGTCTGTCCCTTCGGGGAAATGTCACGCTTTGAGTACCGGAGTCCTGTTAGCCCGCTACAGCCCGGTTTACCGGAGTCCTGCTAGCCCAGTGCTACAGCCCGGACCCACTTGCTGATGACCGACACGTTCGAAGTTGGGTCATGGATGCCTGTCCCTGTAAGTCTGTGCCACTTTGGGTTTACGACTAGTCATGTCAGCCCGGGCTCTTTATCATATGGATGCTAGCGACACTATCATATACGTGAGCCAAAAGGCGCAAACGGTCCCGGGAAAAGGTAAGACGACACCCGTGGGAATACCGTGCGTGAGGCCGCAAAGTGATATGAGGTGTTACCAGCTAGATCGATGTGACATCGAGTCGGGGTCCTGACAATCGATGTGACATCGAGTCGGGGTCCTGACAATCGATGTGACATCGAGTCGGGGTCCTGACAACTGAACTGTAGAATGCCAGAATAAGAGGGGGATAGCTAATCCTGTCGAAGACTACGCTTCTGGCAGCCTCCGTCTTGCAGCATGTAGAAGAGAGTAGATTGAAGTCCTCCAAGTAGCATCTCCAAGTAGAATCTCCAAGTAGCATCTCCAGTAGCATCGCATAGCATAATCCTACCCGGCGATCCTCCCCTCGTCGCCCTGTGGAAAAGCGATCACTGGGTTGTCTGTGGAACTTGGAAGGGTGTGTTTTATTAAGTATCCGGTTCTAGTTGTCATAAGGTCAAGGTACAACTCCAAGTCGTCCTGTTACCGAAGATCACGGCTATTCGAATAGATTAACTTCCCTGCAGGGGTGCACCAACTTACCCAACACGCTCGATCCCATTTGGCCGGACACACTTTCCTGGGTCATGCCCGGCCTCGGAAGATCAACATATCGCAGCCCCACCTAGGCACAACAGAGAGGTCAGCACGCCGGTCTAAATCCAATGCGCGCAGGGGTCTGGGCCCATCGCCCATTGCACACCTGCACGTTGCGTACGCGGCCGGTGAGCAGACCTAGCAACCTCCATTACAAAGGAAGTTGCGTAAACACAGTCCAACCCGGCGCGCGCCGCTCAGTCGCTGACGTCAAGAAGGCTTCGGCTGATACCACGACGTCGGGATACCCATAACTACTCCCGCGTAGAGGTTAGTGCGTATAGGCTCGTAGACAACTTAGATCAAATACCAAGATCTCGTTAAGCGTGTTAAGTATCCACGAACACCGAACAGGGCCAGGCCCACCTGTCTCCTAGGTGGTCTCAACCTGCCCTGTCGCTCCGCCACAAAGATCCACACAGAGGACCGTCGGGACAAAGGTCCTTTCAGCCCCCAATCCGTGAATCACTCGCGGGTACTCTTTGAGCTGACCCGACTTTAGTCACCATCTGTATAGTATGTAAGTATGTATAATATATACCCGTGATACCTCCCGAGTGATCACGGCCCTATAGTATAGCAAGGCAGACTGACAAGAATGTAGGGCCAATGATGATAAACTAGCATCCTATACTAAGCATTTAGGATTGCGGGTAAGGTATCAATGACTATACCAACAATGACAGGCTATGCATCAGAATAGGATTAACGAAAAGCAGTAACATGCTACACTACTCTAATGCAAGCAGTATAGAGGAGAATAGGCGATATCTGGTGATCAAGGGGGGGGGCTTGCCTGGTTGCTCTGGCAAGAAGGACGAGTCACCAACACCGTAGTCGAACTGGGGGTCGCCGGCAGTCTCGGGGTCTATCGGAAAGAAGTAAGGAGAGGGAACACAATAAATAACAGAACAATCAAAGCATCACAAAGTGTAACAAGACAATACGCGGTGTTTGGTGTGCCCTAACGCGGTAGTAAGTGATACCGACGAAGGGGGAAACATCCGGGAAAGTATTCCCGGAGTTTCGCGTTTTCGGACAAATGAACCGGAGCGGGAAAGTTGTGTGTTTTCTATGCTAGGGATGTGTGGCGGGCTGCTTATCCGGATTCGTCTCTTTGTTCTGAGCAACTTTCATGTTGAAAATAATTTAATCCGAGTTGCGAATAAAAAGATATGATTTTCAAAAGAATTTATTAATTTCTGGAATTTAATTACTTATTTAAATTAATTCGAAAGTGGATTTATGACATCAGCATGATGTCATGCTGACGTCAGCAGTCAGCAGGGGTTGACTGGTCAACCTGACCAGTGGGCCCCACTTGTCAGTGCCATATTTCAATTAAACATATTAATTAACCTAATCAGGATTAATTAGGGGTGGGCCCCACTGTCATTGACTGATTAATTAATTACCTAACAGTTTAATTAGTTTAGTTATTTGATTAGTTTAATTAATCGAAACTAATTAAGCTAATTAATTATTTAATTAATTAATATTATTTATTTATTTATTCAATTTTTATTATTTTTGTTTCCTTTCTTTTTTATTCTTTTTTTTGTAAACATTCTGGTGCGGGGCCCGTTTGCCATAGGCCCGTATGGCCTTAGCGGGCACCGGGCGGTGCAGTTACGGGCGCCGGGGCATGCGGGCGCTATTGGCGCCCGATAGGACGCCACAGGGAAGAGCGCACGGCGAGGGGGAGTGGGCTCGCGGTGGCCGGCGACGGCGGACGTCGTGGCGCAGAGGAGTAGCGGGGCGCGGGGCACGGCGGCAGGTAGGGAACAAGGGCCCGCGAAGACATGGACGCGGCGTGCATGTATAGGGGCGTGGACGACCATGGCGAGACGATGAACGGCGGCACAGGGCAGCGCGGGCGAAGGGTGACGGGCGCGGGCGCTCGGCGCTCGGGCGTGATTCGGCGTGGCCACCAGTGGGCTGCCGCGGTGCGACAGCGATGGTGCTGGGCTGTGAGCGGGAAGGGGGAGCGGCGGGCGACGGAGGAGAGGGGCGCCAGCGGCAGAGGTAGGCGGGGGAGGCGGAGCTGCGCGTCAGCAGCAGTGGAGCGGCGACAATGGCGGAGGCACGATCGGGCGCATTCGTGTGGGGGTCAGAGCAGGGGAAGGACGGC